>NC_090939.1:430822688-431125718 GCF_040938575.1 Ambystoma mexicanum | reverse complement strand
AGCAGATTTCGGTTGCCTATGCACTGTTAATCTACACACACTAGCCAGATTAGCTGTTTTCTTTTGAATCTGTGTGTGCATCAACATACAACACAATATATACATTTGGCTGCTGAATTGCTCGCAGGCTTTTCGTAGGATTAAAGTATACGATGTGTAGCATGAGTTCATCTATGCAGGATCGATTAATCAAAGCATTTAACATCGTTTCAATGTGCACTTTTTACAATGATTTATTTTGCACTGAACTGCCAGTGAAATTCCACCTTGAAACTAAATGAAATATACATGTCTGCCTGTGTCCCACCACACCCGCCTGGGCCTCCAATATCAATATAATGTAAGATTGCACGGGACCGACTCAGACGATCTATAGTGGTGAACTGGTGACAATACATATTGGCACTGTTAACTGTGAATATGCATGAGAACGTATAATACCTATGGCCTGAACGCCCTTTTTGGTTAGTGATTGCTAGCTTCATTTGAAATTCCTATACTATTAAGATCAGCAGAACAGTAAAGGCAAAACTAAAATGTGCATCACTGTTTTTAAGAATAGAAAATATTTCAAACTTTAACATCTCAAATGACCCAAAAACTAATATATGATTCTGAATATATAAAGGCTATGACATCCCAAATAAGTCATTTATTTGACTCTTAAAAATGACTGCTTTCTAATTTCTATAGTTGCCCGGTTCTTCTAATCCTATCAGCAGTCGTAGGGTAAAGGAATAGTTTGATGTAGACGTGGGATATTATTCAAAATTAAAGCCCTTAGTAGCTATTTAAATTCCGCTCCCTTCAAACCCCGACGTCCACAGCTCCAAAACTAGCAATTAACAGTATTCCTGGAATAGAAGCATAAATAATAGAGGCAAGCCTATTAAAAATGTATATCAAGAATGGTCTGACCCTATAGCATTTATATTCCCAGAAAGTATCAATCATATTGTATCTGCATCAATTGCAAACCCGGCACATGATTGTTCCCTTATATCACTTTTTAAATGTTTGCTGGGTGTCAAGATAAGTCCTCTCTGCTGGCTCAGATAACGGTCAATATTTCAAAATATTGTATGTTAACAACCGTAAATAGATGATTATTATTAGGTTCGTTTCCTCCATTCATGCTGTGCCTCTTTCAACAATCTGTTATTTTAGGTGAATTATATTCCAAAAGATTGTTTTGTAATTAGTAAAAATACTGTCTGATTGTCTGATCTGAAATCAACAATGGTCTGTTAAATTACTTATTCGAGAACTAAACACATGTTTAAATGCACATTGTTTCTCATAGGGGCATATTTTAGAATGTTTAAGCTATCCCAAAACATTTAGATATTTTAAAGGTTTTTTTTTAGTTAAAGTGCAGTTAAGGTTACTAAAAATAACACAACAAAACCCTTGAAATTCAGTGCATTTGGAAACTCACGACTGGCCTAACTAGATGTGTCCCTGTAGATCTCCCCATAATGCCATATCCCCACAGTGCTATTTTGTTTAGCATTGTGAATCCCTTCTCTTATAATATATATTTGCTCTTGGGCTGCAACGGTAGCCCGCCGAGTTAAACTAGTCCAAGGTTTGCCAATGTGCTGAATTTCAAGGGTTTTCTGCCGTTATGTTGAGTCACCATTAACTGCACTTTAACTAAAGTTTTTCCTTGAATTTCAAGTGTTTTGTTAGACCATCATTTTTCGCCCATGCCCACTGAATATTTTTCTGCGCCACTGTTTATTTGAAACACTAACAAGCCAAAGTCCATTACCTCTGGCCATGGCCAGTGGCCACTCCCTAGCCATTAGCTAGGCCCACTCCCTAGCCACGAGCCATGGACTTCGATCATGGCCATTAGCCATGGCCTTTGCCCATGCCCACATGCCCACTGTATATTTTAAATCACTCCCTGGCCGCTAGCCCTGGTCTTTGGCCAAGGTCTTTGGCCAAGGCCTTTGGATGTGCCCTCTTTCATTTTTTTAACACTAATAGGCCAATGGTCACAGCCTTTGGCCATGCCCACTGAATATTTTACAACTCTACCAGGCCATCAGCCATTTAAAACACTACCAAGCCATCGGACAAGGCCGTTGGCATTGGGAAGTGATATTTCACCCCAACCTCATTGTAGCAGTATAAATATCCTTTTATTTTATTGTTTTACTTTTTCCCCATAACCGTGGCTACAATAGCAATGTACCACATATAGACATGATTCTCTATAGTTTTGAATAACAACAATAATTGGGAAAAACAGCAAAAACATTAAATATAACCCTGGACACCCACTCACTCACCAAGTGCACTTCTTTTCCCAGCAAAGTCTCCCCACTACCACAAACTCTGATTTGCCTCCCTTGCCCTCTCCCATACACGCTCACACACTTGTTGTTCTGTGTGATGCACTTTCATTGCCCAATCTTGTTTTCCCTGGTAGCTGCGAATATCGGACTGAATAACTGTGACTACGGGAAAGCATTTAACCTGCAAACACTGTTCCTAGCCCACCTCCAACTTTCAAATTCGACATGGTGCCCACCCCAGCCTGATGCAATTCCACAGTTTGTCCACCCCCAAATGCAATGTTTCTGCTGTTTGTTTTCTGATATTTGCAGGTATACCTGCAGCTATCTCCTGCATCAGGAAAAACAAGATGGTGGATTTTCCATTTCTGAAAACCCCTCTGCTGAAATACACTATGGGAGATAGCTCAATTATTTTCGGGGAGAAAAGGGCATTCCCTCCTCCATCAAACATTTTAAAAGAAACTACTTGACAGAGTAACACCAAAACACAAAAGCATTGCTTGATAAAAAATGTACCTTTTATGTCTATAGGAAACCAATGGGGACTAAGCCAAAAGTGTTTTTATTTTGGGTTCTTAACAACATTTTTACTTTTGAACAAATCTTTCCCAAACGTTCTAGTCTTGGGGGGTGTGTAAAAGATTTTTTGCAAACTTTCAGCCAAGTCTGTTGTTCCAGTGAATAATTATTAGCAATACATTCTTTTAATTTCCTATAATACACTGTTTGGAGAAGGAAAAAGAATGCCATCAAACTTTGGAATGAACTCCCCCATCACCTTTCATAGTCTAATAACTTTCTTGACTTTATAAAGAGTCAAAAACGTTTCTGTTTATGGAGTCACTAAGATTTGGAGTTGTTTTACCGTGGCTGAAATGTGCGCTATGGAAAAAAAAACGCATGAGAAATGTACGTTATACAAAATAATTTGTACATTTCCCATTCCGACATCCATGGTAAAACAACCCCAAATCTATTGAAACACTAACTACCATGTACACCACTGCCCACTCCCCCAACACACCCCCAGCCCTCTACTTATCTTTCATTCCGACTCGCTGTGTCCCTGCGACACTGGTTCCCGTTAACTTTCGTGATTGGGAACAGGCGCCGGAGTGACCTTGTCTTTTATTTTTTTGGGTCGAGTCAGCGGCGGGGTGTCCCTTGCAACCCCCACTCCCTATACTGAATAGTATAGTGAGCGGGATGTTTCAGTGGACACCGGCGCAGCCCCCGCAGCCTTTTTTTTTTTACCATACAACACCAAATAGGTACTACAAAATGTCCTAGTCAGTAGGACATTTAGAAGTATCTATTTTAGAACTTTTGGTGGTGTAGGTCATATAGATTTGGTCATTTTGGCCAAATCCATCACTAATATAGTAACACAGATTGTTTTGAATCACAGCGCTTAGATGGCCTTCGCATAGGTGATATATAAATACCAAAAGCAATAGTAATCAGGATAGAGGTTGGGAGAGGGAAAGAAGATACCATGGGCCTCATTACATGTTTGCTGTTCCAGAAACAAGGGTGCCGGTAAGCTCACTGACTCCCTTGTTTCCAGACCGGCCTGCCGTGGCCGCGGTGTCCGACAGGTCCGACCCTGCCAGGCACAGCGGCCACAGAAGGCAGACTTGTCATGGGAGCACTGGTACCATTGCTAATGGTGCCAGTGTTCCTGTGTCCCTACTCCCATAGAGTCCAAGAGGACTCTATGGGAATGGCGATTACTAAATGTACCAGCCCCTGACTGCCCGGCCGCCAGACTTTTAATAGCCTGGTGCCACTGGGAAGTCGGGCGCTGGTAAATTATTACAGGTCCAGCAGCAACCTGCCGGTAGCACCCTCCAAAGAGTAGCGACAGGTAATGTCAATAAATGAAGACAGATCAAAGCGTTAATCCACCTATATAGTAGCTCAATTTATGATTTTCCAAGGTCTTCTGGTACAGGGATAAGGTCTACTCCTAAAGGAGGTCCAGAGGGCCGATTTGCCAAGTGCAGACATGTCCAGAAATACTGAAGTTGAAAAATATTTATGTACACAAGTGTATATCTCTATGTAAACCTAGTAACATATCAGGGCGAATACCCTCAAAGGTGCCTGGCAGATGCTCAGAAGCGGTTGCAAATGGCAAACCAATTTAGTAGAATAACAAATACAATGCTGGCAGTGGCTATGCGGCTAAGACTCTTAAAAGTGTTAGGATTTGATGCAATAATGAATGGAAAAAGAGAGACAGCCATGTGTGAGAGGACTTTTTAATCTCAAATAATCGGGTAAATGGTCCATGGATGGGATGACAGAGGGGTTAGATTAAACCTACCTGGCGTAATTCATTGTATTCTAGCACCATTGATTATGTATGCATTGATAAATGTTTAGAGCCTTATATAGTGACAAAACAAGTCCTGTTCAACCCACTTAGTAACAATGCAATACTAAACATGTTGAAGGAAGTTGCCAAATGTGTTAAGAATACTAAACTAAGGGGATGTTATTATGTTAACCTAAGTGGGAACCGAATATTATGGCACAAAAAAAAGAATGTCATTGAAAAGGTATATTGGCACAATGCAATCTAATCTATCTAATCAAATCTAAGTGGAACCATGGATGAGACTAGTTGTGAACGGATGGTGGGAACACTTAAGATGCTAGCTTTGTATTTTGGTGCTGCTTCCCAGCGCAGGATGGTCAGAGACAGTGAGCACAGGATCTCCCATATGACGCTGTACTTGTTACCAAGAAAAGAACTTCTAAGACAAGCGTTAGTAAATATATACAGAGAGATCAAAAAAACTAAAACAATATAGAAACTGGTAGAAAAATCACAAGTTGTCTGCTTATTCCACCAGATGGAACATTATGTATGAAGGTTCGCAGGTTCGAAAAGTTGTAGCACAACAAATTCTGGTTTATCTATCATAAATATATCCATAGGTATTTTAAAATAACCCAATCGGGAGCAAAGTTGGCACTGTTATATTTAAGGAAATGTTTATGATCTGGAGAACCAGGAGAATGTAATCCTAACCTGCCAGCATAGATATAATTTGGTATATTCTATTGAGGATAGAAGTAATTTCTTACGGGCATAGAGCCAAATGGTCTTGCAAACATGCTATTTAAGGACGAGCCAGCTACCTGGGTGCCGATTATCAGGCAAATGTTAGCAATCATATCCAGTAGTGGGAAGGTTCCCTCTTCATGGAAATCTGTCCACGTTATCCCAGTGTGCAAGAATGGGAATAGAATGGAGCCGGGTATTACCGGTTGCTGGCCATGTTGGATGTGGAAAGGAAATTATATGCTAAATTCTTGATTAAGGGGATTGTAGAATGGGAAATAATGGGCAACATCTTACATACATTGCAGACTGACATTAGATCTGGTTTTGGTGCAATGCATAATGTTGTCATATTACAGAAATTGATTGAAAACACACATATCGATAATGACACGAAGCTGTATATTGCCTTGATTGATTATTGTATGTATGTATGTATTTATTTTTATATAGCGCCGAAAGCCCGAGGGCATCAGGGCGCTTGAAACAATATACACAAAGAGGTGTTAACACTGTGAAAAGAAATATTCTTTCGAAGAAACTGAAACAATGCAAAATGCCAATGGGGATACTACAAATGGTACAAACGTTGTATAACAATATAAAGATCCAAATAGGAATGGAGGCAGAGGGTATGCTCTGAAAAGAGATTAACACCAACTGTGGTATAACGCAAGTGTGCGTATTGGCCTTGGCTCTTTTTAATTTGTAAATAGCTGATTTGAACCCCATTTTAACCAGTGCTCATAATTTCCCTCGTACAATTGGCTGTGCCCGTATCCTGTGGCTCAGATACACCGATTATTGATTAATTCCAGATCGTACACCAAATGGCTTACATAATTCATTGAAAACACTTGTTGAATAGTCTAGGAATACAGATTTAATCATTGATCAGTGCAACATGAAAGTAATAGTCTTTGGTATAGTGAATCTTTTCCCTGGCTTGTAGCAATGCTATTAGGAAATTTGCTGCTGTCAAACATTACATTAAATCCCAAGGGGGGTCATTCCCTGGAAGGATTGATTAAAATATACCTTGAGAGCATCAGGCAGACGATTATGTATGGCCAGGAATCGTATTTTAATTTTAAAAAAGCATTGTTAATGCTGTTAGATGGCAAATTGTGGCTCTGTGATCTGGGTCTCGGACAAGGTGACCAGGTGCAGACAATACGACTTGAATTAGGTACCCTTTCTTTAAAAGTACAACTACACACTAGGAAGAGCATTCTCTATATGAAAATGTGGTATAGCAATGAAGACCTCATTATGATTATGTTCACTAGATTAATGAATGGTAACATAAGAGGATATAATTGCCTGGGCAGTCTTATTAAGGAGCAAGCCAGATTTCACGCAGCTATAGAATGGCTACAGAATGGCAATCGACAACACATGAAGGCTTCAGCAATATGATCAATGCATTGAAGAAAAAGGCATCTACTCAAGTATTTCCATTACACAGTACTCATAACTATCATTGTGTAGTACCATGTTCCTTTTTGCCTAGATTTATCATGTGCCTACGACTAAATCAACTCCCAGTTCTAGCAACAACTGATGTTCGACATGGCATACCCCGACTTAAGAGGATATGCAGAATATGTAATTTAGCTACAGAAACAGGCATGTGTTGTGTGTATGGGTTTGTATTACAGAGGATATGGGAAATGTGTTGCAAAAGTGACAAATGTAGAGAATGACACTTTGTGGTCATATTGTATGGCGGGTATTTCCATGGTATTGTCTGAAGCCTTAAGAAACACATGCTGTAAGATAGACGTACATCTAAAGGAACTGTCAGCTAAGTGATGTTATAATTAATGTTTTATGAAGCAATGCACGATGTTCGAATAATAATATGATACTATTAATTGTGATAATATGATTGCATGGATGAAGTAGTGAATATTGTATTCAATGTGTGTAATATATGTGTGGTGTGAAAGGTGTATTACTGAAGCACAAACAATATATAAGATCAAAAAATAAATAGACGAATGGTTGTACCCATGTTCTTGGCACAGTATCGTGTTTGTGACAACGCATGGGAAGTGTACAGTTCTACGTTTAAGGTAGATCATTGTCTCCCAAATAAATCCGGATGGGCTTAATCAAGTTCACTATTGTGACTCTTATTGCACTCCATGGTTTCTTCCCCTGGGGCTGCCCTTCTGGGGGTGAATGACATAGGTTTAGATGTGTTGGTCCATTCACCCAGTAATTGTTTTCCCCAATGAATCGGTAGATTTATTTGAGGGTTTACCATGGCTCTACCACCTCTAGGCTCCACAATGCATGATAGATCTGTCAGCTTGCTATGAAAGATACAACATAGATAAAAGTGAGCTCTTCTTATTGGTTGGAACACGCAGTGTTGCTGAGTTCAATTACAATGTTTGTTTCTGAGTTCAATTACAGTGTTTGCTTCAATGTTTGAAATCGGTTGCCATTGTTTTGCAATGAGATGCATTCACGTGTCTATGTACTCAGTATCCCCCGCCGTCATCCACTTGAATCTCCGTTGTCTCCTTAATGCTTCTGTGTGTGAACTACATTACCCCATGTGTGTATGTAACAATAATAGCTGCCCCTCTGGGATTAATTAGGGTTTATTGGTGCAATATTACATTTAGTCACTTTACATATTCAAACTTTTGGATGAAATAAATACCGAAAACGTGTTCATTGAGCAAATGTTAACAATGTATCACATTCTGTACCTAGAACCTCACGTTCAGCTTTCCTATTTCATCCCTCCAAAACCACCCTCGTCTATACAACAACATCCATTGATTATCACACACCTTGAAACTCCCCAACAAACTATGGGCAAAACAACAACAGTGTGCATATCCCACGTAGTTCGCCACATTTTTGGTAGTATGCTTTCACATAGATTTTTGCAACCCTTAATTATTAACACATATTTAATTTCCCCCATGGAAATGTGATTACATGTACAATGTGTCTTCTGTAACCAGAACTGACAGCATAAAATAAGCAATCCCAAGAGCCTCCACAGTTAAAGGACTAGTAACTTTTTCATGTTCTGTAATGTCCATGTTTTAATGCTGAAACTTCACTACACGTCTTTACAATATTCACATTGAGCCACATTTTAAAAACAGAATACATGTTAGAGGAATAGATAGATTCTAAGTTGATATGTGAAGTACTAAATATGCATAATGTCCAATAATAATACAAATCTAAATATGGCTGTACATAATATGCCAGAAAACACATTGTTATAGCGTATGTTGAGCCATAATTAAAAACGTCACCATTGCTGCGAGGTGCCATGTTTCACTGAAAGTGAACACGGTGGAATCTAGTTTTAGAGAGTTCTATTCAAACCCAGTTATCAAGGGTTTACATCCAATAAGTCAAATTACTAATTCAGAATTTTCTGCCAATTTGAGGAAGTTAAATATTGTACCATAGAGTCATATTTTGATATATGACTTTGTATTCTCGCTGGAAATGCTGATCAATTCAATCAACAAACAGTCCTAATTAAATTGTTGACATGGACCACAGATATGCAGTGCCCAACTTCCAGACAGCAGCCATTCAAATGGCGAGCACAGATCAGTTGTAAAACTAAAAAATAGCTACTTCTACGCCTGAGTCACAATCCTGCATTCCTGTGTCCATCCACAATAGTAAAGCAACATCTGAGTGTAGTCAGATACTAGCTAGCAACATATGTATCATAGATCTTTCTGACAGATTTATTTTAAACAAAGTAGATACTTTAAAAGCTAGAACTGCTTTGTTCAAAATAAACAATATGAATCCAACACCACAAACATTTCAGAACAAGCATTGGCAAGGCCAACAGTTTGGGCTCTTGCGTAGGCATGGGAAAGGCACTTACCAGACACTGTCATAGTGGGATTAACCACCTAACAATTGTATCAGGTGCAAAATGGCATGAGTACCTGGTCATCTAGTAGCAGTGCCTGGAAAATGCCTATTACCACACCAAGCACAAATTGCTGGCTTTGCCAATGCTTGTTTTTAACAAGACTTCAGTGTAGGACACGCATGGTGCTTATAAATCGTGTGGCTGAAGGCAGACCTGATTAGGAAATGTTTATTACACCAGCAGCAGGTTTACACCATAGTCACTGTGGACTGCTTTGATAAAATACTGGCAGGAATGGGTGCAATGTTTGATGTAAAGGCTTGAATAAAAGTGAGCTGTAAGAGTGCTTCAATGTATCATTGTATTCGGTAGATGTATGGTATCTTTCGCATTCACAGATGGCCGCTAGTTTCAGCTTGTTTCCACAGAGCTTCCTTAGAGACAGTCATCCAAGATGGCTGCCTCCATGGAAGAGCCAGGAGTTTAAATGTTTCCCGAGAGGGACAGGAATGGGTGGAATTATCCATAGGGATTAGAATGGCTAGGGGCAGCGAATGGGAGTGATACAACACCAAATGCACTGTGTAGCCCTCCTCCAATGCCATTCATGTGCGCCCCTTGTCAGATGCCTTAATCCCTATGTACACATGAATAAGTATTTGAATGGAATAGTGTGGGCTATTTTAGGTGCTGCATGCAACTAAAAAGGGGGTGCAACAGAGAAACTCTGAATTTGGACTTTTAGAGAGGGGTGAGCTAAATATTGATGTTTTTTTCAAACTTTTCTTTGAAAGTAATATATGTTGAGACATTTAAACCAGAGAGTGTTTTGGCACAATAACTTTGTGAGGGAGGAAGAAGTATAGATTCTGGCAGGTGGTGTTTATATGTTGCATGAAGCCTATCCCCTGCAGACCCTTGCACTTTTCTCAAGGAAGCATTGTTGAGGCCTTTCTATGTGCATATATTGAAGGGATGCTGAATGCATTTTGCCCTGCAGATGGAAGTTTGCATCCAGGATACACAGGCTCCATTTGTAGTCCTTCCTTGTCGGGTGAGGTGGGCCATTGAAAAAAATAGGGCTACATTGGTGCAAGAGCAACATTGTGCCTTGCATCTTTGCTGCACAGGTGCAGACTGATGTCTTTGTTTGGTAAACGTTTTCCAGGGAATCCTGGGTTCAGTTTAACTGAACCTATGATGCAACCTTTGGGTGAATTGCTTGATCTTCCTGTGCAGTGACAAGGAGTCTCCTGCTATATCAGTACGTATTGATGAGGGCAGCCTAGAAGGACATTGCATAACTTGTATTGAGGGAGTTGCAATAGACCAAGTATATAGGTGACTCAATTGCAAAGGACTCTCTGCAAACATGAAAACTGTCCTGATTGCCTTTTTGCTGGGTCTAGAGTTGGCCCAGCAGGGATCACACTTGTGCATTTCTTGGTCTCTGATGCTTGGAGTGAGAAAGTGCCATTCTGGAGATTTTCACAGAGAATCAACGGGGTCATGACTTACTGTTACTTTGATTCTTGCTTCCATCTCACTGGCCAGGATTGTGCCTGCCTGCTCGGTTCCATTTGGGGTAGGGGTACAAATAGTCCATACAAGCATTTGTTCTGGTGGCTTTCCAGAACATATGTCCTGGATACCTGGATCCAGAACCACCACAGAGAGCCCAGCGAGTCAACCAAACTACTGCACAGAGGAGTGTGCATTTGTGGAGAGACTATTTTCCTTTGGGACCTGTTCCTCCAGCAGGAGTAATGTACACTCACCCCCCTATTTATACACTTTTCCCACCCTCCAAACCCCCTTACATAGGCTCCCTGGGTCACATGACCAGAAAGCCTGCCTCCAGAAACACCCGGAATGCCTGTGTGTCCCCCACTCTACCTTTGGCATGTGCAGAGGAATGCACACTTCTTGAGAGACTTAGGGCCTATTTCACAGAAGCATTTTAGAATGTTATGTTGCGTTATTTTGATTTATACCATTCATATCTACCACCCAGGGGCAGTCTCCAGACGATCTTGTGAGGCTCTGCAAAAGAGGAGGATGGGGAGTTTAGTGGAGATAGGGTGAGAGGATATGTTTAAAACCAGGAGAACCAGTGTCTGTTGTTTTGCAGGTGGGAGTTTGTGAGAGAGGCCTTGTGCATTGTAACCGTATTGGTGACATTCAGTGCCTCGGGTGTGTGGATGGCAAACCCCATTGGAAAATGCTCTCCCAGCTCTTCATGTGATCCCACCTAGCCTTTGGTGTTCTGTCTCCCCTGCCTGCCCTTGTCGTGTCCTGCAGCACACACTCCAACCATTCTTATCAGTGGCTTTGTTGGTCACAGGAACTGAATTCTAGGCTAACCCAACCTCCCCTCCCACACAGACATGCAGTGAAGTGTAAAGGCAAAGGTTGACTCATGATTGTTCATTCACTCTGGCCCCCAGCAATGCACTTTTGATACCCCTTCCTCAAAATGTTGACTGACCTCTAGGTAAGAGACATATACAGTCCATTGCATATCCATCTCCATCACTAGATCAATAGTTTTGCTGTCCCTTTGTGAAATGTTTGTAATAGCATCCTAAATTAGTTGCATGCCCACTTCATCAGTTACTGCCCTAGGTTAAATGTTTTTCTCCCTGGTTCTCAATATGAGCTTGTTGCCAACTGTATATTTTGCATATGTGATATGTTTTCTTTTCTGCACCATTTAATTGTGTCTCCTTGATGACCATAATTCATGTTTTGCCCTATGCTTTAATAGTTGCCCTACATTATTTTGTTTGCTCATTGTATGAATTACTTCTAGATATGATAAGATATGACACAATATGATATAATGTGGCATTTATGACACGCCTATACACAAGTGTTTCTAGGCACAACAAGGACAAAATAACGATCTTACTAGGCCTTGTGTCATTAAAATCGTGCAAGTGTGGGGAAGAGGGAAGGGGAGAAGTTCCAGGGGGAGGGGAAGAGGGAAGTGCATTTAACTCACAAGTACAGCCAGTGGGTGGCTCATATGTGCAGAGAGCAGGGCGTGTAGGGTTGCAGATACAGACCCCTAAGTGCTGGGGAGCCCAGAGGCAATGCAAGGGACTTGCAGGAGCCTGGGCCCGAGTTCAGAGGGTGAACAGGTGACCAGTGTACAGAGCAGTCCGGTGCATCAGCAGGGGAGAGGAAGAGAGAAAGCAGAAGTGAAAAAGAAGTTGCTTCCGGAACCGGAGGTGGTTCTGCTCAAGTTTTAGAGAGGTAGGGAGGCTGTTCCAGAGGGAAGCCCCAGCTGAGGCGATAGATTTGCCCCCAACTCACTGCTTGAAAAAGCTTCTGACCCTAAGAGAGTTGGAGGCGGATGAGCGGAGAGCTCGAGAAGGAAGATGTTTTGGAAGAGAAAGTTGGAGGTAGAGCAGTCCCAAGCCCCAGAAAGCATTGTGGATGATGCCGACAGTCTTGAAGTTGATCATTGCAGCTAACGGGAGCCAGTGAAGAGATGTCAGAGCTGGAGAGATATGATTCTTGGACTTGATGCCAAGGACAAGTCTTGCAGTCCAGTCACAGATAAATGTGTTGTCCCACTGTTTATTTAACCGCATCCTAAAGTAACTCTTTATTCCATTATTATTTGTCCCCAATTGTGCAAAACTGATTCTATTTACCTCAGATTGATTTGTTGTCCACTATACAGCTATTCCCTTGATTTCAAGATTTTCTCCTATGATCCACTAGTTGTTTTCCCTTCTGTTTTTGGCAGAGCATCATGGGAAGCAAACAAATAGAGCAAAAGTGTACTGAAAAATATGCAGCTCTGTATGTCAATGTCCAGTACTGTGTCAGGCAACATAGCAAACTGAACAAAACACCATAACTCTAGAAAAGCAGACACGTTATTCTCTCTTGTCTTAAATCACATAGGGGTGTAAGCATGGATATGTACACATGTTATTATGCTTAGCAGGCTACACGTTATGGGTTTGTTCAAGTGTCAAGGGTTTTGACCCATGTTGCATCAATAGACTGGGTAGATGTGGGGATGAGCTATTGCCACCCATTATTCTATCCCAGAACAAACCAAATCAATAGACTGGGTAGATGTGGGGATGAGCTGTCGCCGCCCACATTCATGCCAGAATCCAGGAGAACAGCGCAGTTTGCGCACACCAAAATGGTCACCTAATCTGCCACCCACCAGTGCAAAGAAAGATGGTTCTGTTCAAAATCCGTTTTTATTGATGTCAAAAAGTTGCTAAAATCATGGGCACAAGACCACTCTAAAGAAACAACCTTCTTGTGGGGGGGTTCCACCTCACCACTCTACTGTAAGGATGCCATCAATACAATGTTAAGCAAGGATCATATACCATCAAGCAAAATCCCCTTTCGAAATGCATTAATTCAAGACAGATCCCAAAAATGGGTGCAGTACCCACTTTGGACACAAACCGGCGCTAGCGGTCTAAACTCTTACAGGAGAGCTGTCTTGCACAACTGTGCATTGATTAGAAGGAGTCTTAGTTAAATAAAAGTTCAAAGAATCTCTGTTCATGGGAGGCATTCACACCAGCCCTGAGCAGCAACAGCCCAGGAAATCACAGGCCTCTGTTAATCAAATGCAGAGTGGCCCCCTGGTCTGTTGACTTCAGCCTGCTGGACCCAACACAATAGACCCTTGCAATCGAATGGGGTATTTACATTTTCAGTGTGGACTGTAAACAGAGCCCTGCCTGGAAGGAGAGACATGTGTTTCCTGACTTACCCAGTTTCTGGGGGTGGGCTCAGACACTTTTGTGGAATCATATTGCAGCAAATATATGTTTAAGTTAGATGCTCCTAAAATATTGTATTAAGCTTACAAAAATGTGCAATTTTGAGATCCTTAATCTAAGAAATGTACCCGCAATTCAAGACTTGATTAAACTTTGTACCATGTTCTGAGGCAAAACCCCGCTATTTATTGATACTACAGACACTGTGTTTATGCTAGAGACCTAGTAAATTAATGGAATATGGGTAGAAAGGGGGTGTACATGTGTGCCATTTTTGGTAAACGTCCGATATTGGTAAATCAACTAAAAATGAAAATAAGTTGCCATTTGTGAATGCAAGCCCTCAGGAAGATCAGAGTTGGGCCAGAATGTACCTTAAGTCAGCTGTAATATGTACATGTAATGTCAAACAACTGTGTATCTGGGAAGTATGTGTAGTTATGAAAAATGATTTTCTAAGCAAAAGTAAAGGGGCGTTATTCAATAGATCATAAATGGCTGACATCACTCTGACACTCCATTTCCTTCCCCAATCAAGGAGGAGAGTGGAACTTGGCCAATGATAAGTCGTGAAGGGCAGGCTTAGCTATGCCCAGGCACACACCCATTTGCAAAACACATAAAAGGAACACTGAAACCCAAGTAGAGAGATCCATTTTCCATTTCCTTGCGGAGCACGCTGACAGACTTCACAT
This sequence comes from Ambystoma mexicanum, assembly GCF_040938575.1. Taxonomy (NCBI): domain Eukaryota; kingdom Metazoa; phylum Chordata; class Amphibia; order Caudata; family Ambystomatidae; genus Ambystoma; species Ambystoma mexicanum. Next base: position 431,110,995 of record NC_090939.1, on the reverse strand, counting down.
CCAGAACATAGAACTTAACTCCAGAACTTGTATTAGAGGGGCCAACCCACAAGCTAAATCCTATCAGCAGGCCTTCAGAACCTAGCAACCCAAACCAAACTATTCAACAGCCGGACGAGCTGTTTGAAATCTTTGCAAAGAACTTTTGCCAGAATCAGAGACCAGACGCTGTGAGCAGAACCGCCAGGAGTCCAGTCCAACTGGTTGACCCGATCCGTGATGAAGTCGCATTCCTGTCCAAAATCTAGTGTGAGTACCCAGCTAGCACTGTGCCAAAACCAATCTCCTAGTTTAAAATAATCTAATCCAAACTATTTTAACCTATTAGAACCGCCTCCTAGAATCGTGTCATCTTTAAAGCTGAAAACTGTCATCTGTCATTCTGAAACTGTGATTTCATTTCTGAAAAACTACCTTCACAAAATTGTCCGTATCTCCGGAACCCTTTGTGCTAGGAGCTGTCATCTTAAATCTAAGATTCTAAGCTTTCCAACAAGCCTAAAACTTGCTACTCCTTATAGTGCCTCCGTAATCACGCCTGACGCTCTCGGAAAATTTGCCGTGATTTGACATTTTGCTTCATTTTAGCCATGTGTAGCGCGGACCGGAACTCATTCCAAGTATCTATCACCTACCCTGAACCTCCTATAGGGAATTAAAAACATTTTTAGCATATTTTTCACTTAATTGCAACCACATCAAAGTATATTGCCTGTGTTTAAAACTCCTACCTGTTTTCCTCTAAGCTTGCTAGGGGGGAACTGAATTATATTTCATTGCATTCCTGAGAATTTAGAAGTGTGCCCAATAACCTCTCTGTGAAAAGTAGAATATAGAAGTGTGCCCAATAGCATCTCTGTGAAAAGTTGAATTTAGAAGTACATTTAGAAAGTTGCATTTAGAAGTGTACCCAATAGCCTCTCTGTGAAAAGTTGAATTTAGAAGTGTGCCCAATAGCCTCTCTGTGGAAAGTTGAATTTAGAAGTGTGCCCAAGAGCCTCTCTGTGAAAAGTAGAATTTAGAAGTACATTTAGAAAGTTGCATTTAGAAGTGTAGCCAATAGCTTCTCTGTGAAAAGTTGAATTTAGAAGTACATTTAGAAAGTTGAATTCAGAAGTACACCCAATAGCTGTGAAATGTTGCATTTAGAATTGTGCTCAATAGCCTCTCTGTGAAAGTTAAATTTAGAAATGTGCCCAATAGCCTCTCCCTGAAAGTTGATTTTAGAAATGTGCCCAATAGCCTCTCTATGAAGTTGAATTTAGAAGTGTCCCCAATAGCCTCCCTGTGAAGTAGAAGTCTCTGAAAGGGCATGAAACCCATCATATCTCACCAACACGCTTACTCTCTCCTTACATCACCACTCAACTAGAACACAGAGATACTATGACACCATTCGGTATAACTGTTCTCATATCAACATTCGCCGCTCTCTCCACATCATTCTAAATAATCACTGCTGGTTACACACCCCCCAGCGAGGCGTTCTCCTCAGGCCTAACGCAGCCACATCCGATCTGGATTAATCCTGCCAGAACGAACACATACTCCTGACCGCTCAACCACCACACCTACCGCTAGAAAGCAGCTATTACATTGATACTGCACGAGCTGTACACATACCCGGTGCTCACACGCACCTTTTTGACTCTCTCTACTCTCTCTACTGATATGAACTTCGGTTCCCAAGGGCGTTCAACCTACCAGCGCCTTCAGACCATACCAATGGTATATAAGGCGCTATATAAATGCAAAATAACAATAACAATAACAACAAGAACTGTGTGCTTTCCTTCCATCTCTTTACATTGCATAAAGGGAGGGGGGGGTGAATTGCTATCAGGGGGAAAAGTGATTACATTGTTTTGGTTGAAATCATATCAAGTTTATTTTCTGTACTGCATTTCATTCATCATTGCATTGTCTTTGAAGCCATATGAGCGTTCTCAGATACTTTATCCTCTCTATATCAACTTCTAAGCCATTAAAAAGAGTGTACCACTATAACATTATCCATTGTTGATCAACATCATATTCTCAAGTGTGATATCAAATATTAATTTATTATAAAAGTGTGATATATATATATTGTTTAATTTTCAAATAAACCTTTTAATTTGCAAAACAAACCTACTTCTTGGCTCAGTGGGGTCAGGGGGATTCTAAGAGAGGGGTGATATATAAGGGTTGTCATCCAGAGTAAACGAACTGGACATAAAAATCTATCAATAAGGGTTTCCCTCAGCATCCCAGACTAGGCATTGACTTAGCTGTAGTGTTGAATTCAATCCGCTTACACAAGCTATGCAGTTATCTCAGTTATAGAATGTGGCGAACATTTGTGACAAAGAGAATAACAATCCCAACTTGTAGGGGCTCAATGATAGTATAAACAGCACAGGCATGCTACTATAACATCATCTCTTTTGAGAGTGGTATGTGTAACCCCCAGGAGCATTTGTGAGAGACCGAAAGACATTCCCAGCAATGTATTACAAGGACGAGCTGAAGGACTGAACAGTTTGCTACAACTTGAAACCTAGATGCTGGTTAAAAGGTATGTTATATCTGGTTTTCTTGTATGTGTGATTATATATTCAATTGTTACATTATAACATGTATTTTTATGAATCGCATTAAACAATTTGAGAACACATTTTGGATAAAAAAGGTAATTATAACAAATCAGGGTGATGGAAGTGTCCAGAAAAAATGCTCTTACAGTGGCTTTTTATAGAAGGTTTAATTGTATGTTGTTGTTGTTACTTGGAGGAGTGTCCTATCCTAAATATTTCTAGATGATTGGATGATGACAACTAAGGCTTCAAAGGCAAAAGTAAATATTAACATAGAAATCAATGTCCAAGCTTTAAAGTGACTAAATGATGTTAGTTCCTTGGTCAAAGCGTACTATAACAAGTCTTAACGGTAATGATCTAGAAGCCTCTTCCATGGAAATTGTAATTATCACATATGCTGATGAAATAACTGCAATTAATACACAAAGCGCAAACAGGAGTCCTGGTTCAGAATTTACAGCATTGGACCTTTATAAGCTTAATCTTGATATATAGGTCCCTCTCCGCAACAATCCTTTCTTAATCTAGTGTCTCAAAACAATTCAACCCCCGCCCATTATCAGCACCTTCAAATTAATTATTTGCCAATCTATAAAAAGAGATATACATCCTCAATTAAACCATAAAGTCCTATCTCAATTTTGGATCATTCCTCAAAGGTTCAAGGGACTATAATATAAAAATACTTGATTGTTTAGATTATGGCAAATAATATACTTGTCCATACCCAATTGGGTTTCAGGGAAAGGCTGGGGTCTTTGAAGCAGACATTTCATTTCCTTCTCTTAACATCCAGGTATACTCATTTCACAGATAAAACCCTATATGTAATATTAATGGATGTAATATTCATGGATCATGTTACAACTTTTGATTTGACCGGGCCAAACTATGGTCAATGTTAACTGATCTGGAGATCCAAAAAGGTATTCTGAATTCTTTTAGGGGTTAGATGCACACATTATTTCAGCCCATAAATAGGGCTGCACCCTCTACAATACTGTTTAATCGTTATATAAACAAGCTTCCAAATAAATTGGACCAATCCACACGTTTCTCGCTTTAGGTGAAGGAGCAAGATGTTACTAGTGTAATCCAATGACATTATCCTGATTGCAAGGACCCTGATTTATGTATTCATTTGTTTTAATTGTTTGCTTGTTAGGCGCTTATACAGCAAATTAATTCTGTTTCAAAGCACCCTAGATGCAAACTAGATATGGCATTTGACACAAGCGTACCACCGTGGGCTCGAAATGCCAAAGATCTAACACATGACTTTTTGTGCCTCCTCATTACGGCCCTTCTAGAGGCACAAGCCTGATATTTGGATGAATGTGCCACTGCCAATCTTGCAAAGGAGCTGGCCAGACATATACACCAGGTTACAACAGGACTGCACTTACTATAAACCTCCTTGCCTCTGAGATACCCTCTTAACCTACCCCTCACCTGCCTGCTAGATAGCATTTTTTCCTCGCCTCTAAACTGCCTTTGTACCTCACTTTCTCTGCCTCCCCTCTAGCACTTCATCCATCATGGTCATATCCCTAACACAGCTGGCTGTATCGCCTATCTGTACTTAAATATTTCTAATGTTGGTTGCCCTTAATCTATGTATATCCACCCATGTATTGTCCCAGAGATTGTTTCATTTACTCCCTTCCACAGCCTGGTCAGAATGTCCATAAAACCCACCCCATTTTAAGAAGCTCATTGCTTCCTGTAAAATCTGACCTCTTATCTATTGTGCGTTCTTGCGTAATCAAAAGAGCATTCCTCCTCCCTGTAAATAAATAAAAACAATAAATAACGGACACTATTATATCCCCTCCTGCCTTCCTGAGGGCACTCTAACAAGGTGGGCTATATTTTTTATTTTTCACCTTCTCTTTAGTTCCACTGACCCCTGCCTTCCTCAACACCTTGTATCATTCAAACCTTGAAGGCTTCGATGTGTGCATGTGGTGTGTGTGGGGGATAGGGTGTCAACATCTGTAATGCATGCCTCTCTGAACAAACTGCTAATTAGGTACAAAGACAGGCACAGATACTGAACAGGGAATCCCAAGATTGGCTATATGAGTTGTAATGTTGTAATGTTTTTCAAAGGCGTCATTTCATTTCTGCCTGAGGAAGTGTTCAAGTCCACAAAATATCACAAATAAATGACTTTGTTAGCCTGATTATGGTACCAACTGGTTGTTTTCTACTGGATGAACTTTATTCTATACGTGTATTCTCTCCTTTCCGAACGTGTTAGCAGCAAACTAAACGCTTGCTCTCTCTCACTCTCTCTCTCCATGCTGCAACAATGATTTTAAAAGCGAGGAGGCCACTGTCCCTGGCCTCGTTAGTACGTAACCAGATCCATCTAGCCATGGCCAGTGGCATTTATTCATGTATTCAATATGTTCCATGACCTACACGGTACGTTTTTTTTTCTCCATTTGCATGAATAACATATGTTTAAAATAAGGCACTATGGATGTTGTATGTATGTAGTCAGCGAAATGGCATTAGAATACAAAGCATGTTTCATGCAAAGAGTTGATTGATATTTCACTAGGATAATGTTTTGAATGTGGTGAGCATTTAAATAGATGTGCATTAGCTCGAAATTTGACAAAGCCCTTTCATTCTACATGCCTTATTACCAGTGTATGTAATCATTTAACGATACAGACTCCCAGTTCAGAAAGGCAAACAATGTGATGTCAGGAAACCTGCACATCTCTGTGCACAATGTATGGCTGGTATCACCCAATAACATCAAGTGCAATCACTGCAAAACCCACTTCATCACATTTATTTCAACACATTGTAGCAACAAAAATATAGATGTTGGTTGGGTTGGGGAATTAATTAAGGTGGAGGTTCCGGGGAGGTTTTTGGGGGTCTCCCCCCACATTTGTTTTCAAAGAAATGTGTTAAAATTAGAGATGAAAAAACCTTTGATGTTATGGGCTGTGCAGTGATTTCTTTCAATGTATTCCCGTAGATCTGTATTTACTTATTTATTGGTCATTTGTAAGGCATTTATACAATTAGCAAAAACTGTTTCGAAGCGCCCACATGGCTTCTATACTCAACAACAGCAGATTAGTATCAAGAGGACATCATCTCTCTTGTCAACAACGAATCACTTGCAGGTTGCCTTTGCGTGTCTCTTCCAGAACGTAAGATTGTTTCAACTCCCCTCTGTGTACAGATGTCCCAACCGTCCAGGGATGTAGGCACATTACAAAAACACACTCTGAAATGTGACTAGATGTTGTTGCCGGATTAATCAATGCTTTGGTATTAAAAATAACCAGATGGCCCTCTGCATGGAATATCCAATTAGAAGTTGATTCTTTGCTAATGAGCTTAGCTTTAGTGGATAATTAAATCGAGCAAGTAGAGTAACGCTATCTTTTTTAAGGAATTCTCATTTCTGATTGTTCTTAATACTAATGAAACAACAATGCCTTGTTGATGATCACTATGCATTGACACTAACAATCATCCACAATAACCTTTTATCATTTCAGAAGGGATGTAGGTTGGTGGTGCAGGCAAAGCCCATTCACAACCAAACTATTAGCACAGCCTGAATATATTGCATCTTCTCTAATTGCACCTGTCATGGGCAGTAATGCTCCTCATGATACACTATGGGGATGGTCGGCTAAACATTTTCAAATCTGGGCAGTGTTACACGCATCAGCAACTGACAGGCAAGAGAGAGTTCAATAGTGACACATTAATTATAGTTACAATAACTCTGAATGTAATTACCATGTAATTAATGTGATAACTCTTGAAAACATGCATGATAAATTAGTAATTAACATGTCAGGTTCATAAGAAAAGTCTTTATAATAAAGAGGGTTTCATGCCGAGCAAGTCAATTTTCCAAATTGCAACTGTCATTGTTTCTCTTTTTGGAACTGCTAACTAACAAAAAAAAGGAACTGCTATTTTTATTACCAGGAGAAAATTATCATTTAAAGTACTTGACATTGCAGCATAATAGCATGCAGCCTTAGCAACGCGTATCTGCTACATCCCAGAGATGCAAATAAACACGTGTCTAAAAGCAAAGCTCAGTAGCAAGGCACATTAAAATACGGGGGCTTTGTATCTGATAGTTACGAGCGGGAAAGCACGGCTTCATTACAGAAAGAGACGCATGCATATCAACAGATATAACTAACCATTGCTGACTGCAGCACCGTACCACGCAAGAAGAGCCTCAAGGACCACATGCCTGTAGATGGAATGCAAATGGTTTATGGCCAGCTCCATTTTATTACTTTTAATCGCTGGTGAAAGTTACTTTTTACCTGAAAATATGTGTTCCACTAGTTATGTTTGCAAGACTGGCGATAGTTACCCCTGGTGGTATCTGCCACTGGTTTAAACAATGTGCCACCAGTAGTATTCATTATTGCCATAATTACCACTGAAATGACCACCCTTTAAGAGGTAATCTAGACAGAACGGTAATTTAATGCTGCCAGTAGGACACATGTGCATCAACCTTGCCTAAAATAGATTTATGGGATTTTTTTAATTGAAAAACACTCACATATTTTTACTCTTAACTATTGCCGTTGGCCATTGTTTTCTTAAACACAACCTTACCCATGTTGAATAATATCTGAACGTGCGCTAGGTATCAGTCAATGGGAGCACTAGAAAGGCCGGACACTGCGTTTGATCTGGTGGTTGTGGGATCTCCCTGCTGTGTGTCATAGGGTTTGCTTGGGATAGAGGCCTTCTATCCTTGGCTGGGTTTTGGCAAATTTGGGTGTGAAACCCTAAACACATAAGCTGGGTAATGTATTTAGATTGAGAGCATGACCTTTCCAATAGAAAATGAAACAGTTGTTGGTTGTGTTTAGGTAACTGTAATGCATTACCAGCGCAAGCTGCTCGGCCGACTGATCGAGCCCTACTAGGCTCTTCAGGCTTATTCCTGCTCCGCAGACATCCGTGAGACTGTCTTCTGAGGACTACGCCTGCCACTGCTGTGGCTCCAGACTTTGACCACCACAGACTGTGACCTACAGTTAAGGACCCATTCACTGAACAACAATCTAATTGCCATTGCCTTTAAATGACCCAGGAAGGTTGGCACTACAAATAAATATAGGTCGCACAAACTCAAACAACAATTCTTTCATTTTCTATTCGAGAGATCATGCTCTCAGTCTAATTACATTACCCAGGGCATGTGTTAAGGGTTTCACACCCCAATGTACTAATTCCATCAGGACATGTTTTAATTGCTGATGTATCTGCACCCGCTTTCCCATACTTAAAAAAAAAACTCTGCCTCAGTATCATTTGAAAGATGTCCACCTTTAACCTATAAAGGTTCGTAACACTCTGTCCATCATTTACCAGGTCTGCGTTTGTTTGCATACCTCTCACAGCTTGTCAGCATTCTAGAATGTCATTTGATAAAGTGTTGCAGCTTGCTTTACTCATGTTCTGTTCACAGCTGCATATCGCACAGTCGCTTAAAATTCCGACCATTAAGTAGAGCACTGCCATGGAAATTGACGGGGATCACTGGTATTTTCTCATGGGAATGTGAATGGGGTCTGGAGGAAAGGCTATATGATGTGTATCCGCAGTAAAGAAGCATTTTTGCAAAATACACTTGTTTTCCCAGTCTTAAAGCGTGATGTCCTTTTTTGTTTAGTAAAGCAAGTTGAATTTGAAATGCAGATACTTTTTTTTAATTGCCAACTTTTTATATCACCGAGACTTTTGAACAGCCCATTTAACATTGTATGTTAAGTTAGGCATGTATGGAGTTCACGTGCTATTATATGTTTAGTGATTCATTTAAGGGCAGGTTAAATCTTACTTCCTACCAGATACATGACACTACACCAGAGAGTATATGACATACACAAACATGGTTTCACAATGAAATGTGACCTAAGGATAATTATTTTCCTTTATGCATATCCTCCTGCAAAAGGAGGATGCAGGTGTGTGACAAGGTTACTCTTACTAGATCTTTGCACAATAGTTATTTCCAGATGATGGGGCGGGGGTAATGTTGGGGTGGTTAATATGTATTGAGGCAGAGATCTAGGTATGGTCCAGCTGATGTGACTGTGCTTTGAGGGCCACAATGTTGAATGGAGCTGGGGCACAGAGGGGAAGGCAGAGGGAGATCAGAAATGTGGGTGTAGAGGGACAAGGAATATGGTGTGTGGTGGCCACACAGATGGAATGGACGGTGTGCACTGCACCCCCAATAAAAGAGCAACCTTGTGTGGGGGGACTTTGGAAGGCAGCTTCCACAACTTCACTCTTTTGTTAGTGAAATATGGATCTAGATCTGGGTATTCAAATATATGCCCACATAATTGTAAATCATTTGCTTTCTTTCAGACATACAACAACATCCATGACTAGGTATATAGTGTGAACCACACACTGATTTAGCTCTGTGTTGCTCTCCCTCTGTCTCTCTATCTGATTCTCTGTTTCTCTCACAATACTTCTCCCTCTGTGTTTCTCTGCCTCGTTGTATGTCTCTCTCCCATTCTCCCTCTCTCTCTCCTATCTCTCTTTCTGGAAAAGCAGTGTTGTCAGGTATGTATATGCAAGAACCAATTGAACAATTGTTGACTACAAAAACAGAAAAAACACAAATACATGAAAGTATGGGTATTTGTGGGTTTTAGTAGACTCAGAGCAGTAATGACTTTAACTAACTGGATTCTGTTTCATATGATTACAAGGATGAGTAAGGGTAAAATGGCCCACTCAGCCCTCATATTTCTACAAACCTAAAAACAATGCAATCATATTGGTAAAACAGGGAAAGTTAATAGATATACCTCCTTTGCTTTTGTGGTAATGTAGTCCAAGGGAAGGATATAATCCTAAGAGGGGTGCGAAGGTGAACCAGTAGTGACCCAAACAATACAGTTTCACAGTCCAAAATGAAGGGAATGTCCAATCAAGGTTCTATAAAAATATAAACCCTTTAATTAAACATACCATCTGCACATAGAACAAAAAGTGATTACTGCGCAAAACACCCACCCCCAAGGAAGCACAGAGAAGATGCAACAGACTGGAGAAAGTAGCACTCTGAGTGAAGTTCCGGGGGACGTATGTAAGGTACTACCATAAAAAGGATATTTTGTTGAAAACCAGAGCAATCTTGATCTAACCTGTCTCAAGGACCAAGTGGACCATGGGGGCAGTTCAGAGTCAGCTGTACCTGGACTCAGTTCTTGCTGGCATGACACAGTCAGACCTGGGGTCGAAAATCGATGCAAGCTGATCAGGCTTGGTTCGGCACATAGGATCGTGGAGGTCCCAGGAATGCTTTGCAGTTAGCCAGTCAGAGTCAGGCTTTAGCCACTGGGAGGGGTAAACGGGTGACACTACAGTGGTTCAAGTTGGCAGGCAACGGTCGTCAAAGTGGTGATCTTGGGTGCGTCGAAGTGCGATCAATGAGGTGGCAGATCACGGGACAGGTAAGGCGAGCCATGTTTGTAACCCCTAGTTAGAGTTGACGGGTGACTCTCCAGTGATTCGTTTTGAATCCCCTCATTCACCAGTTGCTTCTGGCCAAGGCAAAACAGTGTTGAGCAGGTTGTGATGTAAGCATTAGTTTGGCTGGATGGAGGAACGCAGACACCAGCACTTTCCTTCTTGTTCAAGATGTGATAAACATGGAGCAACCCGTTTGGTGCTGTAGAACAGTGAGCTTCAGCTGATCTAGCCTAAAATTGATGTGAGCGTCCACAGAGGAATTGAGGACAGGGTGCTTCCATTCAGGGTCTGCTCCCCTAACTTCAGAGATCTATTGCAGAGTGGTTGGCCCTGGTCCACAGCACTGGTCACTCCTGGTATGTCCTGAGAGCGGTTAGCTGATATATCTTCCTTCTGTCTTAGGTGGCTCTCTTCACCTCTGAGGCTGAGGGTTTAGGACAGTGCAACTGTCCCAAAAGAAGTCAAGTAAAATCTTCAGATGAATCTGCTGTGGCTTTAAAGGATCCAAGAGAATCTGAGAGGAATCTGCTGAAAGGATTCTGAGTTCTCCTACTTCATGGGTGAGGTACCTCACCACCAACAATTCAATGTCCTCAATGCCGACATTGCAAGCAAAGAAGTCAAGTGAGGCAGTAGGTTCTTCAAGTATATGCATTATATTTAAGGTTATCAAACGCCAACCTCATTGCACAGGAAGTCTGTTTGTGTGAATGGCAACGAGGAGTTGCATGCAAGTTATTATCAAGAACAACAAAGGGCAAAACAATGACATGATAACACATGCAATGGTAAGAAAATGTTTATTGTGGTTGGGGATGTGCTGAAAGTGAAATAATGTCATCATGCCAAACAATGTTGCCCCAAAAATTCCAAAAGCATCCTAATCTTTAACAATGCAGTGCCACTGCAATGTCTGATGCTGGTAGCAGTGAAGTCAAAGGAGATTTCTTGTAGGTATATTTATTCCAATTAATGAAAAAACGACCAGAGAATACAACAGTAACATGCTCATTTAAACCAGCAATAACTGAACTTCTCTGGTACCATTGATATCGCACAAGCCCAATGGAGACACTGAACCCCATGACACCACGGCCAGTGTCATCAATATTGAGGCCTAAGTGTGGGGAATGTCATACAGAAGTTGTGAGCAGACGCAAAAGCAGGTTTACGGTTTCCACAGCAATAGAACAAGTACATATGGACGCACAGACTGTTTACCAAGACAGAATTACAGTGAACCGTTATAGCAACAAAGCTTGTTTGTGTCAAGGACCTACGTCAACCATATGTTCTGCAGAGTTCATGGTAAATTGCTATTGTAACCCCGATGCATGCAGTAAAAAGAATGGGATGGAGTCTGTCTCATAGCTTCTTACATTTTTCAACTCTAATAAAGCTGGTTGTCCTGTTCTTAGACTTGGTCAGAAGTTGGTGAGAATGAGTTAGCACTGTCTGGTGAAAATATTTGTAGTGGTGGAGACACGTATCAGATTTGTGATCACTCTTAGATAGTTCTAATTGCAACCGATACACAAACAATGGCCGCACCTCACTAAGTAATGTAGCATTAAGGCTAATCCACGTGTTGGCCTCTAACGGCTGCAATATACAACAACCTTTATCCATCATTTACTACTGTTTAGATGTTAAATAGGCAACCTCTAGTGAATGGCTACTGTGGTAGCCGTCCACTGCATTGCACTATTCTCCAAGATCTTCCAGCATGTGGAGGGTTGAAATCAATTCAGACGACTATGAGTGTTTTTATTGGTTAACAATGAGTGGTAGGGGCAACTGAACCTTTTCTAACATATTGTGGGCACTGTCTATGTGGCTAATGTGGGTACAGATTATATTGGCCACACTTACCACTTGATCTAGAGGAAGGGACTGGCTTTTGAAGAGGCAGACCACAATATGGTTGACATGGGCAACCCAGGATAGGTGTTTTGTTTCACATATTCACAGGGTAGCTACCACGTTAGAACCATTGTCAGATGCCAAAAAGGCCAATGTAAATTGTGGGGAAAGTGATTTTTTTCACAATCTACTTCGCTTTCTCCCAGAGCTAAACTCACCTGAGCGTCTTGTTAGCAAATCTTTCCAAACACAAGGTGGCCTGCTGGTGAATGACATTCTCTGGCTGTTGCCCAGGAATGTTCTGATGGCATATACAGCAAAGGTGACCAAGTGTCCAGTTATGCCCATGAAATGGAAGCTGTGTGCACTTATACACATGTTCATTGTCAGGTCAATAGTTTAGCATTACAGGGGTCAAGTACCATCCCCACAGCTTGATAACATAGTTATATATGGATGATACTTAAGTTCGCAACACAGAATATCAGAGTGGAAATCAACAAGGACACGGAGCCCCCTGAAGCTATGTGCTCTAACAAAGTCTATTACCAGTACATCTTGCAGCAATATTGCACGAAGCTTGCCAGTGACTAGTCTAATTTTTTTTAAAATCGTTTTTGATATTTTGAAACAGGCTCAAAAACGTTAACAAATGGTACTATTACATTGAGGAGGGAATTCATTGCCTGCATGGTATGACATGTGCAGTCATAGATGGTACGCCAACAAAGCTTGTGTAAATCTGTGAATTTGTTGCATTTTCCTTGAAAATGCTCGGCTAGCTACAAACAAACTTTCACAAATATATATATAGATGTGTTACTCTGTGATTTTGCCATCTCCTCCACCTACAAAATGCAGTTGGATGTGTTAGTGATTCATAATTCTTCTCTGCCTATTAAATACAAGTGAGTCCTATTGTTAATACACCTACCTGTGCAGGGCGACAGCAGGGTTCTAGGGTGCGGGCTCAGTCATGGCGGTTGTATCCCTGCCTCAGGTTGTGGGGAAGGCACACCTTTATGGGCTCACTTTCTTTAGCAGGGCACGGGTGACGTCGGTGCATGGAGAACGGGCTTGTTTTCCAGGCCTCATTCTCACTGCAACACCTGTTCGCGCATGCACTTCTGCCTTGCGCTTCAAGCCTCGCGTTCATGCCGGATCGCTATTTTAGCGATCCCATCCAGGAAATCACTGTGTCTCAATGCGGTTTGGTTTTCCTTCTGCTGCGCACTTCCTACGTCCTTGTTGCTGATCCTTGGTTCCTGTCCTGGTGCCTCGTCCCGAGATTGGGTCCCCTTCTCTGCCCTTCCTTGTGCTGGGTCCAGTCCTGTCCCTTCCTTTCTTGTTCCTTTTTTTGCCTTGATCCTTAGCCCTCTTGTCATGCCTGGTCCGGTTCCTCCCTGGTCTCCCTTCCAGTCCCTTCCTTCTATTACCCTCCTGTCTTGCCTGCTCCTTGCCTGCCTCCTTGCTTGGGTGCCATTATCCCTGGTTCCCACCTGCCTGCTACAGTGAAGAACTCCTTGTCAATATCCAGCATTGCTACCTTGGACAATCTGCTTACTGGCTACCGACCTGCCTGTATTGCTACCTTAGACATTCTGCTTACTGGCTACCGACCTGCCTGCATTGCTACCTTGGATATTCTGCTTACTGGCTACCGACCTACATGCATTGCTGCTTTGGACATTCTACTCACTGTTAACCGGATTACATCTAAGACCTCCCCTACCAGTGCTTGCACTGTTCTGGTGCCACGTTAATATAGGGGAACAGTGATCCGTGGTGTCAGGAGCTGGCCCCCGTTCAATCCTGTGTTTTCAGGACAGTTCCGGGGTTGGTTCTTTGCATCAAATTGCTTCGCTCAGTTGACTTCATCGCCTGCTGTCAGCCCACACCTACCACGATCTGGCTACCCCAATACGCAAGACCTCTGGAGAAACAGGTATGCATCGTCCACAGGACGCTCAGCTTAACACCTATACAGCGTTGGCCTTATCCTCCATCTACGGGATGCATACCGCGTTCTCATTGATATTGCCTTGTCCAACATGTATTAAATGTAAATGAGGCTAAGCATAATAGAGCATACACATCCTCAAAATAAAATTAAACTGTTCTTTTCTATAGCCAATAAAATAAAAGAGCAGAATTAAGAATTAGCACCTGGGAAAGTGGGGCCATTCAATCAGGAGTATAGAACACAGGTTTGAACTATCAGTTTGAGCCTACATTTCTTTCAGCCTCCGTGCCATTCCCAGGTGCTACCATTTTTGTTGTTGTTGTGGCCGTGGCCATGCCTTCACTGCCTCTCAGACTCCACATGAACTCTCCCCAATCTCTTCCATTATCCTCAATTTCTTACCTTCCAGACGCACGCCACTTCAGTATCTCTCTCTGCCAGCTCCTACCGCTTGCAATGTTAGCCATCGACATAGAAAAGGGACTTACATCTTTTTCTACGTTAGGTGACACCATCTTGTTTTTGTTTTCTTTTAAAAAAGAGGGAATTGGGTTAGCAACTTAGTGGCACACCTGTTCCATTTAAGAAGAAATTCATATTAGCACTTCATAGGGATATATATAAAAATGTATGTAAGGCACTTTATACGTGTCAAAGGGTAATCCAGAGTAGTCAAAAGGACAGGGGTTTGTATTTAGCAGAAGTGCAAATATGTATACAAAATATCTGTTGTGTCCCATTGACATCAAACAAAAGGCCACATTGTATATGCATTTTAAGTAGGGGTAACAAAAGTTTCCAATGGAATATTTTGTTGGAATATTGCTTATTGCTTACACATGCTGTCAGAAATGTGGGCTTTAGTGTGTTGTATGTAATGCTGGTTATAACAACAGACAATGTAACAAGCTCTGCTGTTGGCTATAATCTGTGCACTGTTGCCAAGTGGTTATAGGTCAAAGGATCGATTCAAAAGGATCGAATGGTCAAAGGCAAAGGATCGATTCAAAAGGACCGAAAACAAAAGGATTGAAAAATTATTCTTTTTTTTGGGGGGGGGGTCCCCCCCGCCAACCCCTGTTTTTGTGGTAAAAAAACACTTTTTTGACCTATACAAAAACCCCAAAAAATATATATGATTAAAAAAAAATAGATCCTTTCGTTTTCGGCCCTATTGCGCCGACCCTAATGCATTCGATCCTTTTGTAGTCGACCCTTTGACCGGACACCATGCCAAGCACATTTTCACATCTAATCGCCCACGTACAAAAATGCTTTGCTTCAATACATTTTAGTGTCAATGCAATTTGTGTACTATTGATACAACAGTGCAATACCACACTTCACAGAGTCCTTGTTACTGTCTGCTATTGGATACTGGTTGTTTTACAAACCAATGTTCATGCACTTGGTTGTATTTTAAGCAATTGTGTTTAATAAAGTAATTTTATTCACACCACTTGGATTGGGACAGTTGTCACAGTTTTTTCAACGGAGAGGACTGCAACGCTCCCCTGCCATTGTGGATACACAAAGAGGGACCTCTCTGAGTGCGAAGGCGGTAGCTCAATCAAACACTAATAATGTTTTCCAAAGTCCAAATAAAGATTAAAACATATCTTTATTGAGTTTTCATAAAATCAGTCGTCCCAAAAATTGCCAAAGGTATGTTGGCATGATGACGAGTTTCGCAACAATCCTGTTGCTTGATCACATTGCCAGCCCACTTTGTTAGATAAATTCAAATAATCAACAAGAAAGAGAAAGAAGGGAAATCATTGGTCATTGGACTGGGGTCCTTCATCAATATTTTGCTGATAGACTTCCATGTATGTTTATGCAGTCTATGTTACAGAGTGCGTGTGTAGTGTCCGCCATTAGAGCCTGTCTAATAATGATATTGAAACCAATGGAAGGGCCTTTAGGACAACATTAAAAAGTGGCTGTGAATGTGAAATGTGACAGATTATATACATTACATTTTTATGTCCAGACATGTACATGCACATCCATCATTCCTGGATAATGTGGGAACAATTTCCTTTGTACATAATTGTTTTCTTATCAATCTGGAATACTGTGATACTTCGCAATCCAAACATTAGATGATAATAGCCCAAAATGGGCAGGCATGAACAGCTGCGTATGTCAGATAATGTGTGCATCTGACACCCAAAATGAATATCTTTAAAAGCATTGCGCACATCCGTGTTAGTTTCCACACAAAGATCAAATATGGGACAATATATTGCCCCATATCTCAAATGGTGAGAAAATCATTTACACCATTTGAATTAAAAGTTCTACATGCTGTGCAAGTTCGTAATGCTTAATGTATACCCCGCTGGGCCATACGTAAGCTCATTGCATACACAGAATAAGGTGCAATGTGTTGGAAACCTCACTGATTGTGCGATAAATCCCTAGCAGCATAAAATCGAATAATAAAAGATGAAAACAACATATAACACACATAGAGGCTCAACGATGGACAGGGTGTATGGCAAATAGCAAAAAAATGTAATGTTGTCCCATCTAATACATGATAGATCATACAGTGCAATATACTGTAAACCTCATGGTGTTGAATTAACAACCTTCAACAAAAAATAAACAACATGCAAAAAATTCTGAAAACAGTTAACAAATTACTGTGTAATTGACACAGATGAACAATTGCCCAAAACCATGTACAGTTACTCAATATTCCTAAAATTTCAAATAAGTACGTACTTAGTTCAAAACATGATAAACCAATAGAAATACAATGATTATGTGCACATATAGCATATACAATGTGCAATTTATAAGCAATCTTGTAATGGGCCCACAATGTCCCTAGTATATATCACAGGCCTACGAAAGATTATGGCAACATATGGCTATACCCACATGACCCATGACTACTACCCATGATGACCAACAGGATACCTGACTGTGCATCCATCCTACATGTTCACGCACAGAACAATAGATGCATGTCAATTAACCTCTAAAATCCAACCAATACAATGATAATGATAATCCAAACCAAATAAAAATATCACATTCAAACTTCCAACTCATCTAAGTGGAAAATGCAAGTAATAATTAAATATAAAAGGTGAAAAAAAACAATTTTGGCAGCGAGGAGAAACATAAGTTGTTAGACCTATGGCTGTATTACATGGCATTCATACAGTACTGAATAGCCTACAATACATTGAAAACCAACAAATACGGAGAGACAAGTCAAAACAAACTAACCAAATCAGAACACATTATTCACATCTGCAAAGGAAAAGGTATGGTGAAAAGATTTACATGAATAATGGAATCGAAAATAAGAATAAATGCAAGATGACACATATGACATTTGCCGAAGAAGGTGTACAGTTCTTCATCAACATTATGTCCCAAGGGATTTTTCGCTTCAGAATCAATAAGATATTGAGCTTCTTGTTGGTGAAATACACATTCCTTATCACCTCCTCTGGTTTGCCATGGGATATGCAGCATCATGTTTCTAAATAGCTCTTAAATGCTGCAAAATATGAACTTGTAATTTATATTTGGTGCTCCCAAGGTACCACTTGTTACAAGGACACCCGAAGAAGTTGACTACAAAATCAGAGTCACAGGTAATGTTACTGTTGATCTTCATCGGATGACCCAATATCGTATACTGATACATTGCACAATTGTGGACAAACTTACAAATCTTGCATCTAGTGCATTTAAAAAACCTTGTCTAGTATTGTTCAACCACTTACTGGTTTTTCTTACATCCTCACCTTCCATAAAACTGCTCACTAACGTTTCTCTAAAAGAACATTTGCAAAAAACTAATATCAGGGTGTTCAATTAAGGTACTGTTTTTCAACAAAAAGAATCTTCCAGTACTTCTTCAAAATATTTGGGCAATGCATGCGTACCAAAAGTCAAAATAAGTTGTGTGATAACTTTTTCTGTTCTTCCAACCTTACACAACAAATTCTATGATAGTAGGGTATTTCTATCACACAAACAGGCATTGATATATTCATATTCAATTATCCTCTTGGGGTATGCTTTTTGTTGAAAACCCTCGGCAGTGACTTTACTCTCTATGTCAAAAGCCTCTATTTTCGAACGGTTTGTACACAGTCTGATAAATTCCCCATAAGGGATACTCCAGATAAGATTTTTAGGATGACCACTTGTTGCATCGAGGGGAACCCGCTGGCTTTCTATATAGTTCACTGGTTAGTTCTTTACCCTTTAGGGTAATCATGACATCAAGGAAAACTAGAACTGTGGCTATCGATTTCTGTGAATTTAAGATTGTGTTAATTATTGTTTAATGACCGGACAAAGTGCACCCATTCGGACTCAGCCCGTCTCCAAAATATAAATATAAAGTTTTCGATGTAGCAATGTCACATCATGATTTTATCTGTCTATACTTCATTCTCTCCAGACCATACTGCAAATAACTTCCAATAACCCATAGTGAGGTTTGAGTAGGGAGGGCAAATATGATGCCCATCACTGTTCCTTAAACTGTCTAAAAAATGCATTGTTAAACAGAAACAGGTTGATCGTGAAGCATAGATCAAGCATTGCAATAACCATTTCTATGTGCCATAAATAGTTAAGTGACCGTGTATTTGCAAATTACTCACACATGTTTTTACCAAAATAATGTTGGATGGATGTGTACAGGGATACCACATCCATGGTACCCAAATGCAGTCTGCTTCCCACCATAAATCATCTATCTTGTATAAAAAAATCTTTGGTATCCTTAGGATTGGAGAGTAGAGAGGATACAAAAGGAAAGAGCACCTCATCAATATATTTGGGCATATTTTCAATTAGTGAACCCACCAAGGTGACAATTGGTCTGCCAGGGGGTCTGCTCATACTTTCATGTTATTGGGAAGAAAATATATTGTTGTAAAAGTGGAGTGTGGGGTGAAAAGAAATTTGCAATCATCCTTCTCAAGAATTCCCTTGGTTTTCCATTCTGACAAAAATGTCTGAACCTTATTCTCTAACTTTCTCATGGGACTAGAGACAAGTCTCTCATAACAGGTTTTTCCATGAAGTTGTCTGTTCGCCTCTCGAATGAAATCGCATGTGTTCATTATGACGATGTGCCATCCATTATCAGAGGGTTTGATTATACAGTTGAACGGTGATGCAACGCATTCAAGACCCTTCAGTTTAAAAAAAACATTATTTTTGTGCTGAATTTTATTGCACTTTCTAGTAGTTTTCCAATCTTCAACAACCACATTTTGAAAGGCTTCGATATTACTGCCTGAGGTTATGGGGGGATTACATTTAGACTTCAATTTCAGTCTCCTTTTCTTATACCATTCCACAATAATACCCATCTCTTTAAATTCAAAGGGTACATTCTCTGTATCTAAGTTATATTCTTTCGTTAAATGTACAAGAGCTGACAAACTACGTAGTTCCCCAATAGTAATGGCAGTACTACCTACTTGTATTGGACTGGTGTGTTTGGAGTAAGATTTTGAAGCAGGAAACATTTTAACCGTATGTTGTGTATAAAGTGGTCGAAATCTATGCACGTTTGTACACAATCATATGAGGCAGTGGGGCAGAAATTAAGTCCCAAACTAAGTCATTTATGTTGGTCATCAGTTAGAGTGTGATCAGATAGATTGACCACTTTCATCTTCATTCTCTCTTCAATGATCTTCTTGTCTATTTCCCAGAGTGCATGAACCTCCCTGAGGTATTTTTGGTTATATATAATAATAAGGGCTGCTACTATTTGTTAGAAATTATGGCAACATGATATGTTTGATTAAAAAGTGCAGATCGAATACTTTGACAAGACAGAAATGCTGTATTATGGAAAATTACAAATTAAATTGGCATATATGGTGGGATAAATAGTTGGGAGTGCATAACAGAAAACAAAGGTTGATTCTGCCAAATGTATGTTGTCCTCTTTATCACAACTATCACCATAGCTACTGCCACAATAGATGCTGTATTTTCTCTAATATATTGGTTAATTCATTGTTAATCAACATTCTGAAGAAATTGACTGAATGTGTTAGCCTTTTAAATATTCATATTTTCAAACAATACTCCTCTACGGTTTTACATACAACCTCACACAATACAAAATATGATTGTGTTTATGTGCACACTAGAGCAATTAAGAATTATTTAATTAAACACACAGTATATGTGTAAATGTTCTCATTAAGAATTACCATTGCTTCTTAAATGTAATGTGTCATGGCTAATTTTATGATCTATATTTAAAATTGAAAGTTCAAATAACTGTTTTGCAAAGAGAAAATGTTCATAGTCCTCCAGAGAAGGCAGAGGACATGTGCCACAAATAGCAAAAAATAACCAGCCCCCGATCTTTGTAAATGATGACACTAAAGTATCTTTGCATTAATAAACCTGACGATGTGTATGTGACACTCAACATTTACATTGACTCGGATTCATACACTGCCCTTTCATTTTCTAATGACCCTCATGCCAAATCCTTTGTGATAGAAAGTGCCAATATAATAGATGCATAAAAATACACAAATCATCAGTTAATTTTAAGAACTGCACTGTACATATTTGTGTTGTGATGATATATTATTTTGATTGTATCTATCCAATAAATTGTACTAATGTAATAC
Source organism: Ambystoma mexicanum (assembly GCF_040938575.1). NCBI lineage: Eukaryota > Metazoa > Chordata > Amphibia > Caudata > Ambystomatidae > Ambystoma > Ambystoma mexicanum. Next base: position 431,090,422 of record NC_090939.1, on the reverse strand, counting down.
TTAATTAAAGAAGGCCTTGCCAACACAAAACAAACAATTAGCCAGGCATGCAAATAGCATGTGGCAGTGGTTGGGGAACAAGGTAGAGAGATGGTGGCAGTTTGTCTTTAAGTAGTCCTAGTGAACGTCTACTGCAGGAAGACAGCACTTGGAAGAGATGATGAGGTTGTTAAGAGAGAATGGTTCATTTGATACGTTTTCTTTTTAATCCATTGAGCCACCAAGTGATGGGCTAATATGTCAAATGAGTTTGGGAACACAACAAATCATACACTACAGATCTTCTAATTAAACTAATTAGAAGAAATCAAATAAGGTGAGAATCTAAAGCTTCCAAAAGGTGTTTAATGGCAGAGTTTTGTGGTGGCTGTGATGTCAACGCTAATGTGAATGCACACAGAAAAGAGAGACGTGTTAAGTTAAAGAAACATACATGAAATAGAGAAGAGTGTGTGTGTGTTTGTATGTGTGAATGTGAGCGAGTTTCTGTGTCTGTGAGTTTGTTGGTGTGCATGTTTTTCTGATTCTTGCATGTTTAAATACCCAAGCCCAACACTGGTCTTGAATGTGGATGTGTAGCGGGCACACAGCCAAATCAACTGCAAATTACGTATTTACCACCAAAATGGAACACATGTATAAAACTGCTGATCGAGACACTTGAAAAATGCAAAAGCAAAGAATAGTGCAGATGTCAACATTTTTTTCTATCCACAAGCACCATTATGGTTAGAGCTGCTCACCTTCAGATTTGTAATAAGTGGCAAGATTTTTTTTCTCCAAATGCCTGGTGTCCAGAATAGAGGAATGGGCCACTTCTCTGATCCTGTTAAAACCATCTCAGGCGGGATTCAGAAAAAGGGTATTCTACGATAGATCACTGTTTGCTGCGAAATACATTGATAAATACTGTGAAATCAGTTGGGGGAAGTTATACGTGACTTTTATTGACCTAGAAAAGGCCGTCAATTCAATCCCAAAGCACATGTTATGGGAAGATTTGTCATGCTGAAGATATCCATTGGGCTCCTCAAATGCAACTTTGTTACAAAGATATGCATGCTTCAGTGTGGCCACTGTGCGCAGCAAGGCTCTATGAAATATTTTGTAAAAATGAAGGGGTAAAGCAGGGATGTAGTCTTGCCCAGCTGTTATTTATCCTGTTCCTTTCAGATTTTAACCCTGATTCATTGGGATTTACAGATAATCTCCCTCTCATTGCACTGAACTATTTTAGGAGCACTCCTGTATGGTGATTGATTTGTCACCAGGGGGTTACAAAGCAGCCTTTCTTATACTGAGGAGTATTCTTCTGTCCATGGTCTGAAATTGAACAAGACTAAAACTAATGTTGTGATCTTTGGGAAGGGCTGAAGTTATTTCTCGTGGGCAGTCATTGGTAAAGAAATTGAGGTAGTAGAGTCATACTACTACCTTGGTTTATTTTTTTTACCAAGAATGGAAAGTGGTCAAGACATTTAGGGGGTAATTCATAGAATTCAGCGCACAAGTGGCGCACGCGGCTGGCGCACAGTGTGCGCTTGCGAATCCCTGCGCCAGCCGCGTGCGCTGAAATCCATTTCCGCGCACAGCGTATTCATGGATTCCAGCCACCAAAACCAGCCGTGGCGCACAGTGGCGCAGCGACCCTGCAGGAGCGCCAGTTACGCCCCCAAGAACGCCTCCCGCGCAGGGAAAAGCCATCAACATACCCAATCCAGCGCAAAGGGCTGCGCTAACCCTGTACCAGCACAGCAAGCGGGCTACGTGTATCACTGGGGTGCGCGGGAAGTACCTCACGCGATTGGCCCCGTGCGAGCAGGGTACGCGTATTTCAGGGGTGCGCGGGAAGTTCCACACGCGATATCAGCAGGGTACGTGTATTTCAGGGTGCAGGGGAAGTTTTACACGCGATTCCAGCACGGTACGTGTATTTCAGGGGTGCGCGGGAAGTTCCACACGCGAATAGCCTGGGCACGTGTATTTCAGGGGTGCGCGGGAAGTTCCACACGCGAATAGCCTGGGCGCGTGTATTTCAGGGGTGCGCGGGAAGTTCCACACGCGAATAGCCTGGGCGCGTGTATTTCAGGGGTGCGCGGGAAGTTCCACACGCGAATAGCCTGGGCGCGTGTATTTCAGGGGTGCGCGGGAAGTCCCACACGCGAATAGCCTGGGCGCGTGTATTTCAGGGGTGCGCGGGAAGTTCCACACACGAATAGCCTGGGAGTGTGTATTTCAGGGGTGCGCGGGAAGTTTTACACGCGATTTCAGCAGGGTATGTGTATTTCAGGGGTGCGCGGGAAGTATTACACGCGATTTCAGCAGGGTACGTGTATTTCAGGGGTGCGCGGGAAGTTTTACACGCGATTTCAGCAGGGTACGTGTATTTCAGGGGTGCGCTGGAAGTTTTACACGCGATTTCAGCAGGGTACGTGTATTTCAGGGGTGCGCAGGAAGTTTTACACGCGATTTCAGCAGGGTACGTGTATTTCAGGGGTGCGCGGGAAGTTTTACACGCGATTTCAGCAGGGTATGTGTATTTCAGGGGTGCGCGGGAAGTTTTACACGCGATTTCAGCAGGGTACGTGTATTTCAGGGGTGCGCAGGAAGTTTTACACGCGATTTCAGCAGGGTACGTGTATTTCAGGGGTGCCGGGGAGTCCTACATGTGATTTGACAGTGTGGGTCCTCCCAGGTGTTCCCTGTACACCCTCCACGGCCCCTGCAGGCAGCCCACACCACAGGGGACTACCCTGCATCCCTGGTCATGTCCCGCAGGCAGCCCACCCAACATGGGCATGCCCCCCAGCAAAGGCACATGTCTCCTTGAACTAATGAACACCAACTCATGTCCCCCACCACCCCCACCCCCCAGCACTGTGGGGCACCTGCCAGCAGGCCCCCACCCATGTCCAACTCATGTCCCCCACCACCCCCACACCCCAGCATTGCGGGGCACCCTCCACCAGGCCCTCGCCCATGTCCCATCCATGCCCCCCTGCACCTGGGTCCCCACAATCCCCAATCATGTCCGTAATGGCCATCCTCCCCTGCCAAAAGGCCCAACCAACTATCACATCCACCCACATTTCAAAGGCAATGACATGTAACACACCCAATGTAAATAATGCAAATGAACACATGTCTGTCACACACAATGGCTGCAAGTGAATGTTAAAACACCCAACATGACATGCATGAAAGTAATGAGATGATACGACCCATTGAAGGATGAAAATAAAAATGTATTGAAAATCAACTAGAATGGAAATGAAATTAGAAAAACCACAAAGCAAAACAACAAAAAGAAGATGAATGTCCATGAAAAAAATCCAAAAAATCAAAAAATCCATAGAAGAACTATATACAAGACAATCCCGGGTCCATGAGCCCAACCAAATGAAACCTAACTATGTCAACTAACTAAAAACTGAACTATATACAAAAAAGTGGCGCATTGTCCAATCGCAACCAAATAAAAAAAATAATAATTTAAAGGAAACCTACCACTAACTATATAACTATATACAATGGCAGCGGGCAAGTCCTGCGGCTCACTCTTTGATGTTGCCGGCCAGGGCATCATCGAACTCCATGTCGATGTCCTGGAGGCGGGACTCTGTCCTGGCCCCGAGGTCTCGCAGGGATAACCCCATGTTCACCTCAAACTCCCTGCGAGCTTCCTCGAGGCACTCGGCCCGCTTCAACGCCCGACGCATGGAGAACTCTGCCCTGACCATGGTGAGCCGCTCCTCTTCCGCCCGCTGCCGCTCCGCACCTATCCGCTGGACCAACTGCTCCCACACGGAAGACACTACCATCCCAGGGTTCTCCTGCCCTCCGGCCGATGCCTGCCCCTCTGATCTTGATGGCCCCGAGCCATGATGCCTCCCACGTTGAGCCTGCTGCTGCCTCCGACGCCACTGCCTCTGCCAGCACGACGGCATCCAGGATGATGGAAACCACGGACACCGTCGTGCACGTGCCCTGCCCGATGATGCCGACACATCCTCCATCTGCTGGGGTCCAGTTGCTGTGTTGTCCACCCCTGCTGGACCTCTGACTCCCGACTGTGGCAGGGATGGGATCCCCACCGAGCTGGCTGCATTGGTCAGGGCAGGTCCACAGGGGGCCCTGGTGGCATCTGGGCCGGAAGACGGCAAGAAGAACGACTGGCGTATAGTCTCCACAGAGGAGGAGAGGGCCGCCAGATTGGCCGACACATGCAGGAAACCCCCGAACATGGCCGATCCCAATTGGGCCACGTCGGCACGGTGCTCTTCGTGATGACGTGCGTGCTCCTCCTGGGAAGCACGCACGGCATCACGAATCACAGCCGTGCGCATCGCGACCCCAATCAGGACCTTCTCCACACGGCCAGGGGTCCCCTCGTCCGCAGGTGGAGGGGAGTCAGATGACATGGACATCCCCTCTACCTGCGGACGGGCCTGGGACGGGGCATCCCTGCTGGTGCAAGGTGGTGCACCCACAGGTTCAGGGACAGCGACATGCACAGGCCCCTCCACGGTGACCTGTGCTGTCTCCTGCCCCTGCCCCTGGACTGCACCACTTGCACCAGCAGGGATGCCCCCACCAGGCCCCATGTGCGCCTCAGTGGCGGCCTCCTCCTCCTCTGTGGAAACCACCAACCTGGATGGCTCCTCGCCGTCTACCGCCATAGCAGGCCCCTGTGGGGGCTCACCCACCCCTTCCGCTGCAGCCGTGGGGGCATCCCCGCCGCCTTGCTCCACAGCGCCGTCTCCGCCCTCTCCTTCACTAGCCGCTGCGTAGAGGGAGACATAAAACACAAGCATCAGGGTACTGTACAATGGTCCCCTAGACAGGAAGCAATAGCAGATGAGTGCCACTGTCAAAGTACACTTCCATCATGTCACACCACAACACATGTGTCAGTCCAGGCAAAACACACACAGTGACAGTCATGGTGCGTGCCATGGACATTTCAATGCATGTCCAATGGACTCTCGAATCATACAATGTAATGGGACTCACATGCATCATGGGTCATGCCTATCACATGCACACACTTCACCTCAGTCACATCCATCTGGCCCCGTACACCCCAATCACAGTGCATACAAGGATGACTAGGCTGCATCAGTGAATCTGTACATTGTCACAGACATGTGTCATGCATCCATGGCACTCACAAGTCACAGACACGCAGGTCAGGCACACAGACATGGATACCACATATGTATCTGGCATCAGCACCCATCCCTCGCCCCCACCCATGTCCAGGAACAGAGATTGCCATGCTCTCATGTGTGCAATCTGCACAGGGCTCCCCATGTCGCATTCAAACACATGCAACAACCGTGCGGTTCACACATTACAGGTCGCACATGCATTCCCATGATGTCCCTGCACACATACATGCGTACATGGCCTATGTCACACATGCAGGCAAGTATCAGACAACCAGCACACTGCAACATGCCCTGTCTCACACAGAAATGCTTGGCCACTTACCGCTCAACTCCAGACGGGTCTCCCTCTCAAGGACCTGGGCGTGGAGCGCTGGGTGTGCGCGTTCCAGGACCCTCAACTGGATGGAACTCATGCGGCCCCGGCCCCCCTCCACGAGGCGCCGGGCCTTCATGAGGGTCCTGGACCTCAAGTCCTCCCAGCGCTTCTTGACCTTCTGGATGGTGCGGGTTGCCACCCCCTCCGCGTTGATGGCAACCACACAGTCGGCCCTGATCCTATCCCGTCCTTCCCTGTTGGCGCGGGATGATCCGAAGAGGGCATCATACTGCCCCAGGACTTGCTCCACCAGGACACCAACTTCGGTGGCAGTGAAGCTGGTGCCCCTCTGCCCCTCTGGCCGGGGGTTGCCACTGGGGTCAGATGTGGATGTGCCCGACATGGCAACCCCAGGGGCAGGAGTGGGTGGGCAACTGGGTCCTGGGGCTGGGCTGTGGAGTGATGTTATTCGAGTCGGGAGTCTTCTGTACCAGCAGGGGTGGACACAGCAACTGGACCCCTGCAGATGGCTGATGTGCAGGCACCAAATGGCAGGGCACGGTGGCAGCAGGCAGGCAGGCAGGCAGGCAGCAGCAGATGGCACGTGGGAGGCTGCTCGGGGCACTGGGGGGCAGTAATTCGGCCTTCTGGGCAGGAGCGTCGTCTTCCGTGTGTTTTCGCGTGGCCAGCTTGATACGGAGTGATTTGGCACGTGAAAATCCTGCATGTCAGCGTGAAAATCGAGGAAAGGCCCTTAGCGCGTAAGCGCGTCAGCACGCATACGCGATTTCATTGGACCAAAGGCCCTTACAGCGTAAGCGCGTCACGCGAACCACTGAAATACACGTAGCCCGCTCCCCCAGGCCCGATCGCGTGAAAAAGTTCACGCGAACCCCTGATATACACGTAGCACGCTCCCCCAGGCCCGATCGCGTGAGAAACTTCACGCGAACCCCTGAAATACACGTAGCCCGCTCCCCCAGGCCCGATCGCGTGAGATACTTCACGCGAACCCCTGAAATACACGTAGCACGCTCCCCCAGGCCCGATCGCGTGAGTAACTTCACGCGAACCCCTGAAATACACGTAGCCCGCTCCCCCAGGCCCGATCGCGTGAGAAACTTCACGCGAACCCCTGAAATACATGTAGCCCGCTCCCCCAGGCCCGATCGCGTGAAAAAGTTCACGCGAACCCCTGAAATACACGTAGCACGCTCCCCCAGGCCCGATCGCGTGAGAAACTTCACGCGAACCCCTGAAATACACGTAGCCCGCTCCCCCAGGCCCGATCGCGTGAAAAAGTTCACGCAAACCCCTGAAATACACGTAGCCCGCTCCCCCAGGCCCGATCGCGTGAGTAACTTCACGCGAACCCCTGAAATACACGTAGCACGCTCCCCCAGGCCCGATCGCGTGAAAAAGTTCACGCGAACCCCTGAAATACACGTAGCACGCTCCCCCAGGCCCGATCGCGTGAGAAACTTCACGCGAACCCCTGAAATACACGTAGCACGCTCCCCCAGGCCCGATCGCGTGAGATACTTCACGCGAACCCCTGAAATACACGTAGCCTGCTCCCCCAGGCCCGATCGCGTGAGAAACTTCACGCGAACCCCTGAAATACACGTAGCACGCTCCCCCAGGCCCGATCGCGTGAGAAACTTCACGCGAACCCCTGAAATACACGTAGCCCGCTCCCCCAGGCCCGATCGCGTGAGATACTTCACGCGAACCCCTGAAATACACGTAGCACGCTCCCCCAGGCCCGATCGCGTGAGAAACTTCACGCGAACCCCTGAAATACACGTAGCCCGCTCCCCCAGGCCCGATCGCGTGAAAAAGTTCACGCGAACCCCTGAAATACACGTAGCCCGCTCCCCCAAGCCCGATCGCGTGTGTAACTTCCCGCGCAACCCCGAAATACACGTGCCCCTCTCGCACAGGCACTATTGCTGTATGTTGCCACTTTTGTAATGCGTAGGGACGCTACCGCCTGCCTTCGTGTGGCGGACGTGTTTGGGCTTGTGCGTGTCTTTCGCTGTGCGTGGCTTTGCCCTATTCGATTCCATGAATACGTGTGGTTCGGGTGCGTGTGGGCGTTCCGTCTGCTTCTCTGCAGTACATCCCCAGTTACGCCCTTGTTTTCGCGAGTTGTTCCCCATTCCGCGCGTTACGCCCCGTGTTCCGCCCACTTTCTAGTGTATGCGCAGAGGTTGTGCGCTTTCACTGTGCGCGTCTCGCACGTCTTTCGGGATGTTGCAGTGACGTGTGCGCCATGCACGGGTTTGGCGCACATCCCGAGGAAGACACGCGCAGGGACTTCCATGAATCGCACGCGTGCGCGTGCGCCTCTTTTTTTCCGCTTGCGCCTGCTTGCGCCTGCTTGCGCGTAGATTTTCGGCGCACGTTTGTTCCATGAATCGGCCCCTTAATGGCTATGGCAAGAAAGGTTGCTGCAAGGTTTTGGGGGGCTGCTCAGGTTTTATTCTATGTAAAGTGGCCATATATTGGACAAGTGCCTCAATGTTTATAAAGCAAAGGTATGCATGCTGCTGTTATACGGGAGTGAGATTTGGAGCTATTTGAATTGTTCATCTTTGGAGAAGATTTAGAATCGAACATTGAAAAAACTGGTTGGTCACCCGCAAGGTGGCCCCAACAGTGCATTGCGGTTAGCACTAGGGATCTCTAGTATTGAGGTACATGCAAAACTCAGATGTGCCAGTTATTTCTTGAAGGCTTGCCTAGTACATGTGAACAATCCTAATCTGAAGGAGGCAGCAGGGGAACTTGAGGTGTCCCTTGCATCTTCAAAATATGTATGGTACAATGAGGGGCATAAACTAACAGATTCTTGGGGCATCTCTTATACCGATACCTCGCATTAGCCCTCCCAGTTCTACCTATGAGTATAGTGAAACAGAGAGCAGTAAGGATGGACTGGGAGCCAAGTATGAGGACAGCAAGTACATTGCCCTTGCTTGCTCTTTATGCAGGACTACATGTTACTCCATTTCACAGTGGCAAAATATGCCTCATTAGATCTGCTGAATGTAGGAGGCTGGTGTTGATGACCATATTAAACTTGTTTCCCCTGAAATATATGAAGGTATGGGACAAGTTTGTGATAGACAGGAATAGTCATTGTACTCTTGGAATGGTTGAGAATCTGGGCCATTTTTTATTCCAATGCATATGTTATTATGATCTTTGCAAAGAGTGTTAAAATCAGTATACTACGGATTATAACATCAGGCTTTATCGGATTGCACTCTTTTTAATAATGAATTGCAATTATACTGTTTTTCTCTTTAGTTTGTCTAATATTGTCTCAGTGGCTCTTGTAAGGTGGGCCGTTGCCCTGCACTGCACGCAATCTTAATCCCCTGTTTGCAACTTCTAAGTGTGTTGCAGTGTTTGTCATTTTCTGTTTAACTTTTAACGGAGAATTTGAAATCTAATAAAGAAAATAAATGAATGTGTAGGCTGCTGCAATGCACCTCCTGGTGTACCTTTGGCAAAAAGTTGACTTTTCATCTGCTGAAGGCAAAAGCACATTTATACAACCCTGCAGTTTATGGAATATATCAACAGTTGTCAGGTTGCATATTATTGTTACAGTGACGTCATAATCAAAGTGTCATGATCACTTTTCAATTAAGTGGGTCAGTAGATGTGTTGCTATGCCAAAAAATGACAGTCACACATCCACTAGCACTGCCATCCACGATGGATCCCACAGTAAATTATGCCTGTAATGTAAATAAAAAGGTATTAACTGCCTATGTGACGTTTAACCCATTACTATGAATGCTGACCTGAACACCTACATACCACCCTAATCAGAATACTGCAGTGTTTACCTCTTCATTGTTCGTACATCTATTATTTCATTAGTCCAATATACTATCAATTGATTATTGTGTGTTTTCCAATGCAGGCCCTTTAGGGTAATTCAATGTGATATAGGGAGGGTTCATTTGATTCCAAGTGAAGAATAAAAACAGAGAATGTTTATGTACATATCAATAGACATTAGGCAGTGTACAAGCAATGAGAAGGTTTTGTCTGATTTGTGTAGGAATGGCTATCAAAGATACAGTTAAGACCTTCTTTGATAAAGGAAATAGATATTGATTGCAGGTATTGAAAACACACACACACAAACACACACAGAGCCTTGCACGTTCCCACATGCATGCACGCATTTACAACCACACACACATACCTACATATGTGAATCAAAACACATACAGCACATTTACAGATATCCATGCACACTCAAGCAGAAGGAATTTAAGCAATCATGTGCATGTAGACACCCCCACCCCCAAATGACAGGCATGCAGAGCAGTCATCAGGTAGTATAGGTTTCATGCAAAAGGCAATATTCTTGTTTATGACCATCACCCGGAAATATATTTATGATATTATTAGGCATCATAGGTAGTATTATCACAACAACATTAATCAATGTTGTTAGGGTCACAACAGAATGTTTAGATAATAAGGACTCCATCAAACACTATATAAAATCAACCACATTGGGGCAGAGGTAATAATAACTTTCTTTGTACAGTATTGTTAAGACTCTGATTGTCAACATAAATCAATGTAGGCTGTATATAGCAAAACACACTTAAGGCAGAATTGGTATGGAATCACTTGGCAAAAGCTGTGAAAATAGCTCTATCCTACATCATATGGATGGCACTGTGTGGGAATGTTTTAGGGTGGTTTGGTGATCATAAAAGAACATTAATGGAAATGCAAAGAAGGGTTCGAACAAAACACAATTCAAAAGGTGCAGCATGTTTATACACAAGGGAAGGTTAGACTGCCTTTGAATGGACTGATTTAAAAATGACACTTATTCAAGCTGATATTATAAGTCATGCATTGAACTATCTAGGTGTAAAGGTGGATAGTGTGTATGGTGCCCAGTGTGAGGTAAACGTCCTTCCTTTCTGTGGCCATCACTATTGAGGAGTAAGTGAGTACCTACCTGGTTGATTACTGAAAAAGGTGGGTTTTTAGTATGACTCCAATGTATAGATGGCTGGGTTCATGCCTAAGATCGATGGAGAAGAACTTACACTGTTTGGGGCACCAGACAGAGGGCTGTCTTTGCACCGGGTGAAAACCTGAATGTAGTCACAATCACTAGACCAGTGCCAGTGGATCACAGGGCTCGGGCGGGTGATAGCATTGGACCTTACTTGCTACATAAAGGGGGCAGTGGCCCACAGACATTTATGAATCAGGTAATGTTCTAAAATCAACTCTATGTATGAGCGCCAATGGAGGGAAATGTGAGTGGACGAGATATAATCAAGTGTACAGAGGCCAATGATGGGTTCCAATGTAGCACTTTGCAAAGGTTGGAGCTCAGCGAGGGGGCACGTCAGGGACTGCATACTATGTACTCTATAAGCTGCAATTAATAAGCTTATGAGTTCAATGATTGAGACTTGAATAAAAGGCATTGGGCCTCATTATGAGCATGGCGGTAGCCGTGCCTGTATGGCAGGCACGGTTACCGCAATGCTCGCTACCAGCACCACCTCCCGCGATTGGGCAATAACCGGCCCATTACGAGATGAAGGGGCCGGTAATTGCCCATCCGCGGGAGGCAGTAATGCCGGTCTCCCGATCCCCATTCTGCCCCATAGGGCCAAATGGGGGTCAGGAGCATTGGTGCACTGGCACCGTTGACAATGGTGCCGGTGCAATCATGAGTTCTGCTCGCGGGTGCTGCACAGCCCGCCAGGTAAACGCGCATGCAGAACTCGTAATGTGGCGGCCCGGTATGAACGGTGCCAGTGCCTTACTGGCACTGTTCATACCGTGGCCGCCACTATTGTAATGAGGCCCATTATGTCAAGAAAAACCCAATATACAGGCTGTGCATAAAAGCCATACTTTTACATAGCACAAAAATAAATATAGCACTGAATACAAACTGCTTATTGAGATAGACAATTAGTAGATATTTAAAATTGTACTTAATTATTCTAGGGGTGGCTAATGTTAAGAGCATGCAAAATTAAAGTCTCCTAAAACCTCAAAATAGTTTAAAGGTATGTAGGTCTCATCTGTGTCCCATTTATTTTCAACTAGGCAGTCCGTTGCATGACCAGCATAGAACATAAAATGGAAAGCATGCAAAATGAATATATTTTATTTTGTATGTGTGCTGCATCTTACAAACTGTTCAACAGGGATGTTTAGAAATACTGTTACTATTAATAATTATGTGGACCTTTGGCCTAGCTATACATTTTGTGAGAGGATAATGTTGAAGAATACATTCATGGGCTGATTCATGGAATTATTTGCGCCGTAAAACAGAGATTTGTGTGCCATGCTGCCAGCAAATTCCTGTTTAACAAATATGGATTTGCGGGCAGTATGGCGCACAAATCCGTTTTTCAGCGCAAATAATTCCATGAATCAGCCCCTCAGTATCGAATCATAGCGGGCAATTTAATATAATTCAGTTGGTTCTGTCTAGGTCCCAAAAATTCAGCAAATACTATGTTGATAAAAGATAAAAGGATAATCTTAAAACAGCTTTGGCGAGTGATTCTATCATTGCTAATGTGACACCAATATACTTGTATTCACATTTATATAAATTGAATATAAAGAAAAATGGTCCAAATCCTAAACAGAACATAAATAGATTACAAAATACACAAATGCTGACATCAATTTCACGAACCAGTGCTATCACATGTGATCCCAAAGTTGCAAAACGTCACTTGAAATTGTTAAGGAAAAACATTGTGACACATTGTTTTTTATCTCACATATAAACTGGAAAATTTAAAAATCCACTTAACTAGAAATGAATTTCACTGTCCAAAAATCTCACTAGGCCAAAGGACTTTGTTCAGAGTTTAGTGTAACGTATATGGCAACCATGTGTAGTTCTTCAAGGCACAAAAAGACTAAAATCTGTTTGACTTGTTCTGATAATTTAACTATTACTTATTGTAAAGATAATTTATTAAAAAAAAAGTTTTGAACTACCATAGAACGTTATAACAGATTAAATCAGCACTCCTCTTAAGCTTTTTCACAATATTGTACATGTTTGTTGCTATTGTTAGGTTATCTGAAAAAATTAAAGAATCCTTACTCAATAGGTATAAAAGAAGCACTATTTAAATTGTTGATTATTGTATCTTATTTTTATTTTTATTTTAGTTTTCTTAACTGCACATTATCCTTTAAGATGGTTGTGATTATTTAACCTTAAGAAATAACAGGGTGAAGTGAAGTTAGGTTTTGAGGTTTTATGTAGATACATAGGTAAACTAGCAGCAAAATCATGTTTTCTGTGTTTGCACAAAAGCACACCACCATCATAAACAGTGTTGCATAGAAATATGTGTTTTAAAATAAAAATGACTTCAGTAAAAGGTACATGTGTTGGCCATCTTGGAATATAAGTCAGCAGAATGCGAACACTTGCCCACAGTGATGACTACACTCTGATACAGAATGTCCATGTTACAATTTATTTGAACATTTCAAGGTCAGATTATCTGAGAAATCATTGAACATATAAATAATATGGAAGAAATGAAGGTGGATTTTTTTTTTTTTAATCAACAATCAGATCAGGCACTTCAATGGTACTTCATCGGGGAAATTTCGACCTGTGATGTCAATTAGAGACCACTACTAAAAATCACCCGCATGTGGACCTCATGCGTATTATAATGAGGTGAACTAAGGAGTGATCACCTGGTTGCACCAGTCAACACAATGAGCAGAGAACTGTCTCTACACTGATTTAAAGATAACATAAACCCTGTGGAGGTGAACCTGCTTTCACGATCTTGGAATACACAAATAAATAAGTTTATTTTTCATAAGGTTCTGATGAAGCATGCACAGTGAATACACATGTTCCACTGGCTTAGTGATATGGTTTGTGCCAGTAAAATAGTTTACGTGAATGTTCCCAATGTTCAAATGTATATGTGAGAAACGAGAAATACTGTATATGACACATTTTTCCTCATACATTTCAAGTGATGTTTTGTAACTTAGAGCTCAAATGTGATCACATTAATTAATTAAATGTATTTAAACTTGGGTGTGTTTTGTAATATCTGCATGTTCAGTTTAAGATTACGAGCATTTTAGTTTGTTTCACATATTGAATTCCTAAAAAATTGAAAATCAGAGTATTGATGACAGACAGATTAGCAATAATAGATTCATTAGTTTTGCATCCAAACATTGTTCATGTGTTTTGAGCACCAGTAGCCTAAAATATAAAGTTATATTATTTGTTTTTACATCAACGGTGCGGGACAATCTAGAAAACCGGTCTTCCCTTTTTATTTGCTTTTGTGAGTAGTTTTGTCAAAGTCATGTTTTGCATTGTGGTGATAGTAATATCACTAAAGACAGGACTCAAGCACCACATATCAACAAGGAAGCAATTTGCTATTGATGGATATGGTGAAAGAAGAAGTTTTGATCATGTCTCAAGCAAACTGGTTCATAATGTGTTCATAGAGCCGCAATAAAGCTTCAATCTGTAATGAAGAAAATGTATGTCATAGGCTAAGTTTTGTAAATCAAAAGGCATGAAATACTATGTACAAAGTGGTTAAGTGCATTATACTGAAAAAACACACACATATTCTTTGTTCACATAACTGTGTGCTGATTAATATATTGCAAATCAAGGGGAACCATCAGCTGATATTTTATCTTTGCCTTTATAGTTTGAACATTTATTTACTTAAAAATATGTTTAATGCCACACACCCAGTGGCCTCAGAGCGCTATAAAGCAAAACAGAACCCAAAACGTGTACAAACACAACATATCACCCGCAACAAGGATTAATCTATCCCTTTAATGGACAGGTATGTTCTAGGATTGTATTTTGAATTTCGAGATACATCTGCAAACATGCAATGCAATGGGTAGTTAATTCCATGCCTTGGAAGCCCAAGGGTTGTAGCTTGCGACTCTGTATCTTGTCAGTTTAAAATGAGGGTGGCTAAAAGATATGCCTTCATTAGAGCATAAGGCTCTTGCAGGGATGTTGATGTATATCCGGTCCTTCAGAGTAGAGCAGACCAGGCCACAATTTCTTAGTCAGTGTTAAGACTTTGTATTTAATGCAGTGTTATACTGGTAGACAATTAAGGTCTTGTCACAAGGCGGTAATGTGTTCACCTCACTTAAGGCCATAAATAGCTTTGTTCACCCCGTTTTGTAGGGTCTGTAACTTCTTAATGTTACTTTTTGCAGTGCCAGCCAATGCGCTTTTGCAATAGTTCAACCAGGAATTAATCAGAGCGTAGCCAGGACTGTTCTGTTTTCTATGGAATGATATGGCCTAATTTGGCACAAAAGCTTATTTATATAGGTGCACAATGACCTAACAGAATCAACATGTTTAAGAAAGGACATCTGAGCATCAAGATTTATTCCCAGAATCTTCACGTGGGGTGGACCTTGAATAACACAGCCTACAATATTGAAATGAGAGTAACTCAGGTGCATTTGTTTTAGTCGGGGCTCAGAACCTACAATAAGGTGCTCAGTTTTGCAATCATTAAGCACAAGCAAATTGTTGGCTTCCATCGCTGCCCAATGGCATGCATTTTGTTGAAAGCACCCAAATCATAGTCATAATCTCCTGTTCATTTAAAAATAATTTGAGATTCAGCATAGTTAGTATATACCACACCGATATCATCCAACAGATCAAAAAAAGGGCTAAAAAATGTGTCACAAAAAGGTGTACAAAATTACACACACACATTCTGAAATTGGGAATCATTTACATGAATTTGAACCATCGTATTTGAGAGACAACTGAATATGGGGAACTTTTCGTACACAATTACACATCAAATTGTTAATGGCTATGTTTTGAGATTGCTTTCTGGAAGATCAAACAGCTTTCATTGCAAATATTTAATTAATCATCTATCACAAACATGCCATATTTGGTTCACTATTAAGGGAATAGACTGACATTTGAATTTACTACATGACATTGGCGATTTATTGAAGCAGAAAGGAATATCACTGATGTAGAAATTAGTCTGTGATATTGCAATAATAATGCTGGTCAAATGAACCATCCTAACTGTTCACACTGTTAATGTAACTTCTCTTTTAGAAGAATACCCCACTCTCCGTCAATGAAAGCTTAAGGGAGGTAGTCATTGGAATCCTCTAGAAGCTGTTGCCCAATTATATAGATTAATAAGAATATTTACTATCATTTACATATGCACAAGAGAATAATTGTAGGTCAGCTAGAGACCTATCCGAGTATGGTGCAATGCACCAAAATGCTCCGAGGCAAAGGACAAGGGCATCAGAACGAAACAAAATCAATCGATTATCTGATGATTACCTGAAGGCAGGCTGATTGGATTGAGAAAAATCAAAAGACCAATGGAATTAAAAAGAAGCCAAAGCTAGATGATGTATGTGGAGTGCAGAGGAGCCATTTTACCAATGTGGACTGAGCGAATATTCCAACATGAGGAGGAAGTAATCCACTCAAATCATTTCCTGTAGACGATCTGATGAGAAATGTGAAGATGTGCCCTCATGTATGCCACTGCTATGATACGAACAGTAATTCAACTGTGAAAAGCAAGGGGATAATGGCCCTCATTACAATACTGGCGGTAACCCATGGCGCTAATAGCACCATGGGTGCTGCCGGTATTGTAACAAGTCCGCCAATGTTCAATGGGGAATTACCACCCCATTCCAAGGTTGGCGGGTGGTAATTCCCCATTGAACATTGGCCCTTCCCCATTCCCATTTTTGCCCCATAGGGCTCAATGGGACTGGGGAAGGCGGTAATTACGGTACCACAAATTGCGGTAACGTAATTACCTCGAGAGTCCCTTTGCGGGTCCCTACTTTAACAGCCCAGACCAGCCTTTAAGGTCGGGTCCCGCAAAGGGACCTCGTAATTAGGCGCTAAGGGGTTAATGGTGCCGCAGCCTTTTATGGCGCCGTTAACCCCTTAGCGCCAGGGTCGTAATGACCCCCAATGTATGTTATAGGAAAACGTGTAAAAGGGTATCAGTTCATACACAAAGAACATAAGATATATATTGGACACATATTTCCATTGGAATTTAATTTATTTTTACACAAAAATAACTGTAATACTGTATTTTATTAAAGTATGGTACTGTAAATGATATGCTTGCTTGTATTCTTATTTTCTAAAAAAAAGTATCTGAAATATTGGTATGATCATTTGAGTCTTAATATTCATTAAATCTGTGTTATCAGCAATAGAGCTTTAGGCATATGCCCATTGAATTATGTTGAAAATGGTTTCAAATGGCCATGTAAATGCTGCATGCACATTGAGCCTGATTTACCAGAGTTTGTTTTTTTTTTTTTTTTTACACAGGCACAATACCAAAGGAAATCACTTTGTAAATCAGATCTATACTTTTTTTGCATGTCCTTCTACACATTGACAATCCATATAACTACAGTGAACTTTCATTGCACAAAAACAGCCTGTCTATTAACAGAGTGCTGAATGAAGGTGTTGTGAATGTTCCATTAGAATAGGGGGCTCAATACATGTTTGGTCATATTAGTAGGGCCACTACTGTCAAATGGTTCTCTCATTACCCCTATGAACAGCAGTTCCAAATTCCCCTGATTACGAATTTTGGCTAATCCTCATTTTACACTCCAATAGGACTTGAATGAGATTCAGAGTAATTAGTGGCAGAAGTAATTCTGCAGGAAGTACATTCCTTCATTGTTCTGGAGCAAACACCTCGACGTATGTGCTAGAGGTATATCCTCTTGCAATGTTTCAAACCTATAATTTTGAGGACTGGAGAGAACAAACAGGTGGTCAATCCATTACAAACAGGTTTGTCTAGTTACTGGCAAACTTGTAATGCCACGAAAAGTGTATTCTGCATTTAAAAGGATAATAAAAATACAACATTCAAATGAGAGGTGGTTTGTTTGGGTGCATTGTTAAACTTGTCCAATTGTCACCTGGTTGATTCATATGATGCACAAACTATACTACTCTCATTAGGTAGTATATGCACTGTCCTATTAAGCATTAAAGGTAGTAATGGCCCCATCAGCTACTATAGTTAATATTGGCCCCCATCAGTTAGAAGATGTATGGATGTATTCACACTTTGTGTTTAAATAGATATGGCTTCATTAAGCAGCATATGTAGAGGCCATAAAGTAATAATGACACATACAGTGTTATTAAATGAGGCCATGGGCCGATCCTGTCAGTAATAGCACGCTGCCCAATTTACGGGCCCGAACGCAGCAAGGGTCCCTTAATTTGGGCAGTGGTGATGTCACCGGCAGGGTCGGCCCGCCGCTGAATGTAATATTGCCATTAGGTCCTGTGTAGTACCCTACACGGTTGCTAAGGGTGTCTTTTTTATAAATAAAACAAATCATTTTTCCATGTCTGCAGGGTCCGGGTGTCCTCAAAGTCTGTTTTCACTGTTGATGACTGTGACATCATCAACATGCAAACAGACTTCAGGAAAAGCAACACTGCATGGCACCGGGCTGCACAGTAAGCCCTGTGGAGGAAACTACACGGGTGCTAAGGGGGAGAGAGATGTGAAGGGGGTGCTGGCTTCACAGGCTGCTCGATACAGCCATGTTCCAAGCATCCTGATTGGCTAGCACCCCCCCATCAGGGTTCCAATGCCTAATATTTGAGTGGTTTTGTAAAGGGATCTATATGATCACTGCACCACCCGTTATTCCGCCAATGAAAATGTCAACTCCAATTATAGTGAGGTGCAGTGATCAGATAGATCACTTTTGACTGCATGCCCTGGCTCACATTGCCCTACCTGCTCCCGCACTCTCTTACCTTTACTGTGCATACATGTGCCACTGACTCCCCACTATCCCTGCAGCGTCAGTTCCTCCCATTTACTTGGTTGCGAGCTGACGCCGTAGGGTCCTTTATCTTTTTTTTCTTTCTTTCTTGTCCCTCGCTTACCACAGCAGTATGTAGGGAACACCCCCATAACCTCCAACTCCCATTACAGGGACCAAGGGGGTTAGGGGAAACCCTTGCGACTCCTGCACGCAGTAATGGGAGTCAGAATATTTGATAATGCCGACTGTGCAGTAAACGTGCAGTGGGCATTATAAAGGCGCACCACTTGTATGTTTCATTGTTAGGTAGTGTGCATAGCAATGAAGCCCTCCAGGCATAAAGGGAACAATGTCATGTTATGTTGACAGGTTTATATCACACACCGCCAGCATTTGCATTATCTCAGGGCACTCTAGCAGATATGTAAGTCAGTGGGATGGTTAAGATTGTTATAGAGAGAAATGCAAGATAGCTCTGCTGCTGTGTTGGTGATGTAGGTGAACATTACTGCCTGTAAAGGAATGGTCCTCGTTGAAAATAAGGCAATGATAAACTCCATCCATCAGTACTGACAGGGGGACCTGGCAGGATGCAGACTTGCATAGTTGTGTGCTTAGGCTCCAGTGCTGCCTATCTGTAAGGTGCTGTTTCTGTCAAGGAGGTGGCAAGAGACATTCTCAAAGCTGGTGGTTGAAGGAAGCAGCGAGCCACTTCCTCTCTCTGCTGGTGAATAGTGTCAATATGGAACTGTACAGGAAGATACACAGAAAGAGGCAACAGGAGAATTATTTAGGGGGTGGTACAGGAAACAATATCCAGGTCCAGACACTTTTGTCATCATCCTCTCTGCCAGCGCCATGCTGTAAAGTGGCACCACTACACTGCAAAGGTGGGCACAGACAAGGCATATTTTAAACTTTTATTGAGCAGAGTTGTGGATACCAGTGAGACTTGGGCAGTGACCTTTGAGGGATTGTCCAGGGACCCATAGAAGCACATTTCGCTTCCAGTAGTCAAATTTGAGGGCCGCAGGCATTGGTGTGTACTGCGCATCAAGGTACTGCGACAGTGCTTAGCTGCACTATACACAACGTGAGAAGACAAACTTCCTTAGCACCCCACAACACCCAGCCAGATACGGGCAGGTCTTGCGCTAAGGACCCTTTTGATAAACAGCACCGATGATTCATATTGCTTGCTCTCTCCAGTAAGCAATAACCACACAGTTTCAACATGCATTCCACAGACGTAGGTCAACATTGGGCCTGGTTTACAAACACGTTTTAAAAAGGTGCAATCCCATTGGAAAACACGTTGTAAATCAGGCCCATTGTCTCCTCATTGAATAGTTACAAGACCACAAGGTGATCTCTAAATATCCTTCAATCCAGACTTTAAAATAATGCAAATGTCTATACCAATTGATTGTGATTAAGAAGCATCAAATATTATTTCTTGACTCTCCATATAGGTAAGGGGCATCTCTTTAGTCGACTTAAAAGAAGACGCCCTCTTCTACTCGTATTCAATCACTTATTTTTCTTTATCCCTTACGCTTACACTCTGATAACGAAGAACCATCATGCCTAAAAACATGTTATAAATATAGTGTATTTTAGATCCCCAGAAGGATTGGTCATTGTTCTTGTTCTCTTTACAATGCGTAACTCAATGTTAAATGTGTTGCAAAGTGAAAAAGAAGCCCTCCGTGCAACCATCAGTTACTGCGGAACGAGAGAGAATGACTACCTGTCAGCATGGGGGAGGTAGCCATTTTAAATACTGCTCTCTCTGACCTTCTGCTAAAGCAAGAGACTGACTGATGGGTTGGAGGAAAGTTTGAGATAGCTTACTTAGCAAAAATGTCACGACTTTGTGGATGAAATTGCCTTGCTTGCTAATAATGTAAGGCCCACCTAAAACACCCAGTAAAACTGCAAACGATGCAAAATCCTTGAGATTCAAGATCATCCTAGGAAGAGAAATCCAAATAGTGTCAGTGACTGAGCACGCAGGGATCAGAGCTCCCGCTTCATAATGCTTACTGGCTCATGAAACAAGCAGCACATCTAAAGGACACATAGGGAACATGTAACAGACTGCTAGAACTGACATATGATTGCGATGCTGTTATAGTTTTGTATTTTTTAGAACACTTTACAAACATAGCCTACTTGATCAAACCAATGTGTTATATAAAATTGAAGCAGACATGTTTTACATAGGTAAGATTTAAAACAAAGGTCAGTAGGAATGAACATTGTAATCCTTGTGTCACCTTTCAAAAGTTTATGCAATAAAACGAGAAACTAAAAAGCATAAGAAATACACTGGTGTGATTAAATATAGTTATTGATGTAATTAATTGCATGGAAGGATGGTTAGGTTGTCAGCCAAAAACATGCACATTTCTACAGAAGAATGATATTCAAATAGGACATGCAAAGTAATGAAGGTTTTGGGAAATTGATCAGACAAATAGGTAAGGGCTGTTATCTTTATTTATCTACAATACGACAACACTTTGTTAGCAGAAGACATGCACCCGTGCGCCGACTTGGTATGGATTGCTGCTGTCCGATCGGGCTATTTTGCCTAAGGTGGTCATAGGCATAATGGGTGATAGTAATGGGAAAATGGAAGGAAGAAGATGGTTCCTTGTAAAGATTGAGGGAAACAAGCAGTTGATTAAAGTATTTTTCAGTTTACTGACTAAACTGTTTGCTGGATATAATGTTCTTATTTTATCAATAGCAATTTGGATTATTACTGTTCTGCATAACCGAGTATTTGAAATGCAGTTGACATGATAGGTCGAAACATCATTCTGGACATGATATGACACATTGGAAGTATACCCTGTTCATGACAATTATATTAGAGGGCTTCCATATCACCAATGGTTTGAAAGATGTCTGCCATTTACAAACAATTGTTTGATTTTGACATATTAATAATTAAATAGTGACTTAGATGATGTCTGTCAGACATTGACTGGAGTAAGATGTTTAATTTTGTAACTGCACAAGAAAAGTGTCATGACCTACAGCTAAAAAAATACGAATCTGAAATACACAAACATATTCAGATTTGGATAAACTCTGACAGCTAAAGACAGTGGCGAATATTAACTATCAATGTGCTACTTGGTCAAACCTGGAAATAACAATGGCAACTGCACTACCTTTTCTTTCTCTACATGCCCCTGTGTGTAGCATATCACAACACCGCCGTATTTACAGTATTGTCAGCTACAATACTGCCAGTACAAATATTGCCTCGGGTGAATGAATAAAACATGTGTTCACCGCCAGTTGACACCATGAATTCACAAACGGTCGTGTTTCTCTGAATTTTGGTTGTGTGCACAGCTGCTGTCTCTGCTTTTGGCATGATCGGGGGACATTCTTTTTGTCCATTCACATCCCAAGAAGGGTATAATATACGCCAATAAATCACCAAGACAGCATAAAGAGCCTTTAGCAAGAAGAAAAGGGAGTGCAGGTTGAATTTTAAATGCATGGATACGTGCGGTTTCAAAATTCAGCAAACTGTGTCCACTGGGAAAATGATCAGTGAACGGACAGTGTTTCCGTCGTAGACCCACTCCTCCATTCAAAAAGTCACAAATCAACAAGAAGTGGCAGCGATGTTGTGCAAACAAAACTACGTCTTCCATAAATGGTGTCTGTCCTTGAAAGTATTTAAAACACGTAGGGCCTCATTACGACTCAGGCGGTAAGGGTTTTACGGCGGCGTTAACAGCGCCGACCCTTACCGCCTGAGTACGAGGTCCCTTAGCGCCATGGCGGACTTAACACCTGCTTTTAGCAGGTGTTAAAATCCATGGCGCTAAGGGACCATGGAGTTAATTACGCCACCGTAATTTACGGTGGCGTAATTAACGCCTTCCCCACTCCCATTATGCCCTATGGGGCAAAAATGGGAATGGGGAAAGGTAAATGGGGATTGGGGACTTACCCCCCTGCCAAGGTTGGAATGGGGCGGTAAGTCCGCCAACCACCATGGCGTAAACGTAGTTTACGCCATGGTGGTAAAGTCACGGCCCAGGCGGTAACTTACCGCCTGGGTCGTAATGAGGCCCGTAGTCGTTCATTGTTCTCAGAGTCGTTGCCGGTGTTCGAGTCAAAATGTCAGAACAGTGACCATATTCTGATTAGTTTCCTGTGAGGGGAATACGAAAGTGGAAAGAAGGCAGCAATTCACCAGGAAGTCTCGGCGTGCTTTAGATCCATGTCTCAATGAGGCTTAGGTCAGAGTCACTATTGCACTAAATACCATACCCAGGTTCCAGTATCTTTTACGCACGAATGCAGAGAATCCGGTATATCAAAGCTCATACATATGCAATGATGGTCAAAGGAGAAACATTCATTTGCACTTGGAATTGCGCCAATGATTTCGGTGGATTGCACCTACTTTATCCTGGCACAGGAAATACAGGCGTACTACTTTGAAATCATGGGGTTCGGTAGGGATCAAATGGGCATCCCTGCAGGGCATGAGTAATTCGTCGTGGGCTTCTTGTGCTGTGCCTGTGCACCTAGTGTTGCTGATATGCACATTACTGTATGCATAGGCAGAGCACAGAAAGCCATTTTCAGTGATTGCACTCTTAACCTGCTACTATTTATGTATTAATATATATATATATATGTACATCATTTCTGTAACAACCAATCCTGGAGGTGTCACAGCGTTTGTACAGACAAAACAGTAAAGACATCAGGTAACCACTCAGAATAGGGTGAAGTTAATCATATTTGTTGTACAGCCAAGTTTGCACAAATCTCTTGAAGATGGGGTACACATGTTTGGTAGTAGAGAGTTCCAGAGGGAAGGAGCGGTGACACAGAAAAGTACCCCTCCTGCTCTGGAAATTTTGAAACATAGGGTGACCAGAGAGATGCTGTTATATGATTGTAGTTGGCACACATGCTGTTTCTGGTGAATGTGTTTATTCAAATAGAGAGGGGCTTCTTTATAGGTGCATCAGTGAGCAGTAGTCAGTGTTTTGAACTCAATGCAAGCGTTGATGGGTAGACAACGGACTTCTCACCTAGTTGCTGAGGCGCAAGGCTTTATTTTGGAGAAGTTGAAGTTGGGCAAGGTTAAAGTCTGATGTGCCCATGAGGAGAGTATTACAGTAATCGAGTTTGCTGTGTAGAAGGGCTCTTCTGACCCTGATGCATGTATTTGGTGAAAGGAATTGTCTACTCAAGGAGATGAGTTTCGAAGTATAGGCGGTGGAGGAGGCTAGGATGTTAATATGCTTAGTCATAGCAAGCTCTACATCCAAATATACTCCAAAAGGTTTACACGACTTCACAAACAGGATCACAGTGCCATCGAAGAGACATTAGAACATTTTTGAGGCCGTGGGGGAAGAGAACATTGAGTAATTATGTTTTGTCGCCATTAAGACAGAGATTGTGGGTGGCCATCCAGTTTTGCACGGTACGATAAACCTTGTTAATGGCGAGAGTATCTTATGGTTTCCCGTAGTAGGGAGTTGGATTTGGGTGTCATGAGTGAAGTTTGTGTAGATCATGCCAAGTGAGTCGAGGACATCAAATAGTGGCTTAGTGTTTGTGTTGTAGAGGGTGGGTGACAAGTAGGGGCCTTGGTGGACACCTTGCGAAACTGGGATGGGGTCAGCTGCTGTGTTAACAATGAATACTCAATAGGTGTGTTTGCGAAGAAAAGATTTGACCCAGCTGACAGCTTCAGTGGAGAAATATAAGTGCAAATGTAGGTGCTGGCAAAGCGTGTTATATTCCACCAGGTCAAACGCTGCTGAGAGTAAGAGGAGGAGAAGATTGGCTCGGTTGCCTGAATCACGGGTGCTGTCAAGTTGCATTTTGAGATCTATCAAGGTTATTTTGGTACTCTGTGGCAGAAACCTGACTGTCTTGCTCCTAGGAGGAGGTGAGATTCTAGAAATTGTTGCACTTGGGAATAGGCGATGCAGTACAGATTTTGAGCAAGAAGAGGACAGTGGTTATGGGTCAGTAGTTAGTCAGCAGGGCAGGGTAAAATGATGGTTTTTTGAGGAGTGGGGTGACCTAGGCTGATTTAATGCTAATAGGCACAACATTGGCCTTACTATCGAAATGAGAATGTGTGCTTGGGCGTTACCTGATATTTGATGTTAGCCAGGTGAATAATTAGGTTTATGATTCATGAATATATTGTGATGATCACAAATGTGTAAATTGAAACTGATTGCTTGAAGATCTTCAAGCAAAGAACAGATTTAACATTTTTATCATGTATGCAAAATGGGTGGATTCAGAAGGAATCACCGGCGAATAGTAATATTTATAATGTGATGTACATAAGGTTGTGTGAATGTCGAGTCTGATGACAGAATTTGAGTGTTGGATTTTAAGTGGTGAAGATTATATGGAATGGGAGGTGTTTCCCTAGCAGAGACAATGAAAGTGGTCCTTGAAATAAACGTTGCCATAAGTATATTTACTTTTCCTTCTTGTCGTGCCCACAGCTTTTACCTAGTGATATGTTTGGGAGCAACGCTATGAGAATGACTGTCAACCTTGGTTGATTTCACAGCATGTCACTGGAAGCCACAATGAGATTGTGGTGGTTGGATGTGTGATGCAAATACATAACTTCTTCTAGAGACTGTCTGCCTCAGAGTTCAGAGTGGTCGGATGGTGGGGCCTGTGTTGAAAGTGTCAGTGTGCAACATCAAGTAGAAGTGCTGGTGCACTGTGGTCAGAGTTGGGTCCACAATGTGAAGAGCCAGTGAGGTATCACATAACAAGAATACCAGTGAGGACCATTGTGCTGAGGGGGGTTCAGTGTTGATAGAATGAATCTGCGAAGCATGTCCAGGAAACATCCTATGTGATGCTTTCTTCAGTATCATGGACATAGGAGGAAAACCTGACAGGGAAATCCAACTTGGCGGTTGATCCTGTAGCACAGATACAGAATTGACATCAACTACCAGGCTGTGTGTGCCATTACCAATGATTGCATTCAAACAAATATGTGCTTAGACCATGCACTTAGCCCCTCTTAAACATCAGAGTGCTTACTTACGAGAGGTCATGCCAAAGTCAATTGGACACTGGTTATATCACCAAACCATGCCCATTGGCCACATTGGCTGGAGTGGATGGGGTGAGGCTGACATAACACTGGGCATAACAGCAAGTAATGAACCGTCTTTACAAAGATTTTTAGGAGGTACCCAGGGCATGATCAAATCACATGCCCAAGGCAAATTGTTATCATGTCCCTAGGAAAAGGGCCATCAACAAGAGGTCCAGTGCACAGCATTAGGCCCCTGGCCAGGCTTATGGGACATTGATTATCTGTGTGGTGCCAGGCATACACAGAGGACACAGTGTGGCTGCTGAGCATGGCCCCAAGAGCAGTGTTTATTGAATACCTTAATGGTTTGGAGGAAAACCAAAGAGGTGATGACTGGAAGGTTTAGAATGAATCCTAACCTCTGGCATTGCTCTAGGAAACACTCAAGACCATCAGTCTTGGCCTGCCAATCCATTGCAAAAGGGGAAAGACCAATTTGAAATCAGGCTTGGTTCCTCCCCAAAAAGGATAGTCCAGCCCGTACTGCTTGGTCAGATCCTTTCTGCACGAGACCACAAGCATCCACAAACATGTTCTGGCCTTGTTGGGCCTCATCATTGAGGAGTGGCTTGGGTCTCTAGGTGGCTTGGAGGTCCACTGAGCATGCCAAAGACCATGCCAAAGTCAAATTACCCAATGAACACAGCAGCAGGACATACACAGTAGCTACAGCAGATTACCTGGTGGATAGTGAAGGCAACTCCCTGCACAAAGTGGCAACCAGGCTGTTCTTTCCTCAAATCATGTGAAGCCTATCAAGGATCCTCACCTTTCAATTTGCTTTTAACATCTAAATGAGACCACATGCAACCATGCCAAAGTCAACCAAGAGTCCTTTTCAGCTGTATGCTGATGACATTTAAGTGATATTTAACTCAGTAAGACCACATCTGGAAATGGAGCTAATTACACGATTAGGTGGTACAGACTGGGCTCTACTGAAATGTAAATAAATTAGGAATCCTGGCGTTGATCTTAACAAAACTCACACATTTCTTTTGGCTGAATCAATCGAAATAACCCTGCTACCAGTGGAAACAAAAAAGAATTCCGAATGTACCTTAAACACAAAAATGTAATTCTGACCACACATCCAAACTAACACATTTGTATTTGTATTTGTTTATTTATATAGCGCACCTGGCCCAAAGGCATCTGGGCGCATTTCTTACAAGTTAGAGAAGTATGATGTACATCAAACATAGAACAATATACAGGTGACATAGGCATGAAGTACCACAGCCAAAGATCAATATACATTTCATTATTAACAAGATAATTACAGGATTACAGGACATTTACAGGGTGTTAGACGACACAGCAATTCCTAGCAAGGCCAAGCAGGAGGAGAGTATTGTAGGTTGTTAAAGTCAAGATGTGTAGTGTGGCGGGTGGAGGCTTTAGGAGTCCTGCGCTGTAAGCCACAGTTTGGCTTTTCTCTTGAAAGAGTGGAAGGAGGATTCAGATCTGAGAGGGATTGGAAGCGAGTTCCACAACTTGATGGCGAGGACAGGGAGACTGCCAATCCTTCTTTCTGAAGCCTGAACCTCGGTAATGAGAGACAATTAACTTGGGCTGATCTAAGAGGGCGAGTAGAAGTGTGTGGAGTCAAGTGGTTTGCCAAGTATTTGGGAGCCTGGTTGGCCAGGCATTTGTGCGTGAGCGCGAGAATTTTGAGTGATATTCTTTGGGAGACCGAGAGCCAGTGAAGGCTGCACCTGGTGTCAGAGATATGCTCGTTACTCTGAATAGTTAGTGCTGCGCTAATAGCATTGTTTTGCATTACCTGTAGCTTGCTTATGTTACATTGTCTGGTCTCAAGATAGAGCACATTATAATAGTCGAGTTTTGACATGATGAGGGTTCTGGCAAGGATGGTACAGTTTGCCGTGGTGAGGAAAGGTCGGCATGCTGTGATCAGTTTACATGTGTAGGCTGAGGATGAGATTACAGCATTGGTTTGTCTTGTCAGAGATAAGGTTGAATCAAGATAAATGCCTAATGTTTTCGTGTCGTTGGATCCCTTGATGGTATTGCCATCGATAATGAAAGATTTGAATGCAGGATCATCTATTGAGTCTGTGGTGAGAACCAAGGATGAGTAGCTCTGTCTTGTCATCATTGAGACAGAGCCTGTGTTGTGCCATCCATGCCTGGATGACCTGATAGACGTCATTTAGAGCTTTGGCATCAATTGTGTGGTAGGGATGAGTATTTGGGTGTCATCTGCGTAGTTAGTGTAGGCGACACCCATAAAGTCAAGAATATCGAAAAGCAGTGTAGGTGAAATGCACGATCCTAGAGTGACCCCACATAGGAATGGTGAGGGTTCAGCAGAGCCCGATGGGGAGAAGACCCCCATGGATATGTTTGCAGGAAGGATCTAATCCATGTGTTGGCTTTGTTGGAGAAGTGGGCTGCTGATTTGAGATGCTGACAAAGGATTTGATGGTTAACCAGATCAAATGCTGCCGATAAGTCTCGTAATAGTATTAGGGTCAGCTTGCCCTTATCTTTAAGGTCCACAATTTGAGTTTTTAAGTCGATTAGAGATGTTTCAGTTCCATGCTTAGGTCAAACCAGATTGTCTACAATCAGGGAGATTATTGGATTCTAGATAATCCTGCATTGCAAGTAGGCAGCTCGGTCCAGGATTTTAAGGAAAAAGGGAACAGTGGTGATAGGACTGTAGTTAGTGGAAGTACACAGGCCTAAGGACGTTTCTTTTGGGTAGGGGATATTCGCCCACCTCCATTTCAACCTGATATGGACATTTTTACCATTACACACATTTCAGCATATGATAGAAATAATACGAGCAAACTTTGGTATAATGTCCAATCATATCTCAGACTTATGTAATAATAAATTCCCTTCAGAAAGACCTTAAAATCCTTACTTTAAAAAAGCCCTGGAATAGAATTTCTCTTCAAGATACTTAGAGCTCAGCTTTCACCTATCAATTGGCTTGCTCCTTCCATCTGGTCTCAGTGTCTCGACCCATTCTACCTTGATGCATGTAAAACGTTACTGTACAAGACTGTGAAATATGGCCACTGATCAGTTGTTAATGATGGGTTACATCTTCCAACATGTTTGGTTTAGTCTCCTCTCTTAATTTTCTCTCCCATTCATACCCTTTCCCTCTGAAGCGGTATTTGTCTGTATGTGTCACAGTACAAAAACCATAAATAAAGAAATACATGCAAAATAAATAAATGTCTGTCCGTCACGTACCTAGCAAAGTGACCATGGGGCATGGTCACTTGGAGTGGCTTGCCGACGCATAGGTCATGAGCGATGCCTCAGGAAAGGTGAGTACCAGGTATGGCTGTGACCATGATCATTGGCCACAGCAAAGGGTTTACGGTTGCTCCGATCATTGGCCAAACAGGTGGCCACTAGGCATAGCAACAGGCCATGCCCAGTCAACACATCAGATGGCTTGGCATTGCCAGAACATTGCTTAAGCACATGCCACAAGCAAACTGACCAATCAAAAATGTCAGGCAATGACAAGAGTCATGCAATTCCAAGTGGTAACCTCAGTTGATATGCAGGTGCCTGGGACAGGATGAAGGGCCTTACCTCACAAACATGGTCATTGGCCATGTCCACAGGCCAATTCCAGTGACCAGATATGATATGATATGATATGATAGGTTACTTATAACGCACTTAATACCCAGGGGTTTCTAAGTGCAGACCCGGGGATCAAACCTGTGGTTCTCCGTGTCATTGTGCTTCCACAGCGAGCACAATTGCCCCTGAGCTATCCTCCCGAGACCACAGAGTTTGGCTTGGGGATGTCTGAGGCATGCCTTAAGGCCATGCCCTGGATAAAGTAGGTAATGTGAGCATATTGTGTGTCTAGGAGGTGTACAGAACACAAGTCCTCACCCTCATTAACATTTCCACAGGGCATGATTTGATTTGATCTGATTTATTGATTTATAAAGCGCCTTACACCAAGGCAGTGATGGCAGGATTATCAGTAGTGTTTTCAGAGAAAAAAGTAAATTGCAAATAAAGAAATGTCATTAGGGCCCCACAACTAGCACATAACGTAGAGAACTCACTATGACTCAACATACTATGGATATTCTTAGCATTATAACAGATAAAACATAAAGTGGCAGTAACGCGAACAGTGGTCCTGGCTTGACAAAATTACTAAAGCATCTTACATGCAGCACTACCAATAAAATCCTTGAAACCAATACAGCTAAAATGAAACATTGAGGCAATGATGGGCTTCTGAATGAAAAGGACAGGTCATGTCTCATCCAGCCTTAAGTCCCCCATTTCCTCCTAATGGATACTTGAATTAATGTTATGATCTAACTTCTTTAAATAACACCACCTAGTGCATATGTCAGTTTTCCTTAAACGTTGATCTTGGGGACTTGAACCTCTATCCCGCCTCCCTTTTTGATACCTTTCCTTGAATATATGATGGAGAATTAACATAGTTGTACAATTTAGATCCTTCATGTTGTTAAACAACAGATGAATGCCCCATCTCGTGAGGTAATGGAAACGTGACTGGATGCCTGGTGTGTTTCTAAATAAAATAAAATAAAACAACTTCCATAAATACATATTTCAATTTTTCCAGGCAATCCATTTTGTTAGACACAGTAGGGTGTACCATTTCTGAGCTACCGCTAATCTTCCTACAGACAATAATGCCTAGCACATTTTTGGCAACCTGTAGCTTGCTAAATGTTTAGGAGCAAGCTGAAAAGCAATGTTATGGAGTGAAGTAGTAATGGGACTCCTGCAATGTAACTCCAACAATGTATCCATCTAAGCAATTCCACCCAGAAATTCTGGATAAGAGGGCATGTCCATCACATATGGAAGGAATTCCTCACATGACCATATCCCTTTCACATTACAGAGATCTCGCAACCTTTGAAATGTTATCCCATATTGTCTGCCATTTCCCTTCCCAGGGCCTTTTTCCAAAAGGTCTTAAATGTAGGATTGTCTTACATTCCACTCAACCACAAACCTCTCTTTATCTTCTATAACTTACTTTTACTGGATTGGGCAGATTTGTACATCATTTCAAGAGGTCGACGTTCTCTCACTAATTTCGCTTTCCATTTTCGATCTAACATAATCCCCTTAAATTGTATATATTGAAGAATTCAAAAATTGCCCATGCCCAGCATTTTACACACTTTCTCATACACCTTAAAACGTTGCAATAGAGTAGTGGTCCCACCCTTTCAAGCACTGAATCGGACTGTGTCATTTCTAATTATGCACCAAACTTTCTGTAATCAGAAGGTGGGGCCCAAAATTGAGCTCATAGGGGACAGCCACATTGACATTTTCTTATTAACTTCATTATACCTCCAAAGGTCCCAAATGATGCCTAAAACTGGGTTTCATAGTCCTTGAAATAAGACCAATACCTACTAAACCCATCCTTCATTTGCTCCAATAGGAACCCTAAATGAGCCACCTTATAATAACCATACAAATCTGGGACTCCAAACCCTCCATCATCCTATGGCAGTGAACAACTGTTTTTCCCCACCCGCACCTTCTTATCCCTCCAATAAACTTGAGGACAATGTGGTCAATTTCTTTGAAACATTTCTCTGGCACCAACATGGAGAGCACTGTAAAAAGAAAGAGGAGCCTTGGAAGAATATACATTCTCACACAATCACCTGTCAAAACCATGACATGGTAATACTGGCCTATATTTTCATGTCTGACTTTAATGAGTTTAAAATTGGGTCATAATTTAGTGTGTAGAAGATGTCGATTTCCCTTGGTAGACTAATGCCCAAAATTTTGTTGATTGTTTTTCCAGTTTCATCCCATAATTCTCCTTGAAATTCCATGGCACCTCTACCTTAATGGCTATTGGAAGCATAAGTGTCTCATTGCATTTTACTTTAAGCCTTGCTAGGGCACCAAACACCCTTACACCCTGAGACCCCTCATCTTCCTCAGCAATTACCCCTCAGATTTCGTCAAGTAGATGAGAATGTCATCCACAAAAACAAACAGTTTAAACCATTGCCCTTCACACTTGACCCCTTTTTTCCACTGTCAATGACTCTATCACAATGGCAAACAGAAGGAATGAAAGGGAGCACCCATGCGTGTTGCCCCTCAAAACTCACAATGCATCTGAAACTATACCATTAACTACTAACGGTCATTCTTAAAGGGATACCATTCGTAGTTTAAGATATCACCAATATTGAATCTTTCCAGGACAGCTGGATGCCTGCATGAATTCTCTATTAACCCATTTGAATGCATTTTTGGAATCTAGAGAGAGGAGGCATGCATTCTCTCCCATTGTCTACATAAGGGGGAGCAAGCTTTGCATTTTACTAAAATGATCGTAATCTTGTTTGCCTCTAATGAATCCCACCTGATCCCCATGTCACAACGAGGGCTTCACCTTGTCCAATCTCTTCCCATGGGTTTTAGCCAAGATTTTAATATCCATGTTCAATATGAAGACGAGCCTATACCATTTACAATGCACTGGATCCCTGCCCTCTTTTGGGATGACCGAGATCAATGCACTCGATATAGATCTTGGGAAGAATGCCTTCCCAGTACCTCATTGAATAGCTTAAACAGTACGACAACCAGAAAAGATCAGCTTATCTTGTAAAATCTGCAGTGTGAGCTTCCTTCAGTGGAGCTTTCCCAATAGTCATGCCTTTAATAATTTCTAAAATACATTTCTTCTGAAGTTATGGGTAGGTCTTGTGACAGGGTGTCCTTTGCAATAATTCTAGAGAATACTAAACTATCCAAGAATGACAAATAGATTTCATATTTCTGTTCCATTTGGAGGCATAGAGAATCACATAGAACTTCCTGAATAACTATGTTATTCCCTTCTTATACCTCAATACTTGCCCTCCCTCATTTTTAACACTACATATAGCACATGTTTTGTGTTCTTTCTTTAAGCTCCATGACAATAACGCACCCGTTGTTCCCCTTTTTTCCTAATATTTTTGTCTGAGGAAACTCAACTTCCATTTGGTCTCATGAGCAGCAACAGCCCTGAGCACAGCCTTACAAGCCGAAGTCATTTTACTCTTAATGTGTTATTGCCTTCTTCAGTTTTCCGACCTGGTTGCAGCTATGTTATTTGAGCTCTCAGGGGGGCTACTTTCGTTTGGCACTCTCATTTCTTGAAGGATCCTAACTATCAATTCTCCTCTATTTATGGCCTTAAAAGCCTTCCTTATTTGTTCAACTATCTCTTTCCCCTTTGCTTCATCTTTCAAAAGGTAAACTTTCATGTCCCTTTCTCCTTTATTTTAGCTGAGTGTCCATTCTCTCAGTGTTGTATGTAAATGGTCATGGTCAGAAAAAAGAGTGGCATAAACGGTAGCTTTCTCTATCCAACGAGATACCTGGGAGTCTATGAAAATCAGAGCAATATGAGCAAATTAGTTGTGCACTGTGGAATGCAAGGTATATGTTCTTTCCCCTCTTATATTCACCCCATGAGTCAACTAAGCCCAATCCATTGTTTATGTATCAGAACGCAAATACCTCCCTTCACTGTTGTTCCCTTTTCTTTGTCTCCCTTTCCCTCAACCGACCCCTCGAGGGATATAACTCCATATTAACATCTTCCCCCACAAAAAGAACCCCTTCAGCGGTGGCTCAACACCTCCCAAAAAGGGATTTGACTTGTGTTAGGTCAAAAGATTGCAGCTATCTTTATCTTAGTCGCATGATCACACCCTTTCCTGTTTCCCTAAATAACATGAATTGTTGCATCTTTTTCTGGTTTCAATGTCATCCAGTTTCATACACATTTCTCCCCCTGTCTCTCCACTTCAGACATCTGGACATCCAGCTGCATTTCCTGCACCTCAACCAATGATTGTTTTGTTTCCACACCTTGTACTGTTTCCTGTATCACATCTAGTCTGGCCTTCATCTCCTCCAGCCTGGGTCCCATGTAAAACCTCATTCCCTGAATTTTCTCTAAGATGGATCTTATATCCCCTTTCATCTCTATCTGGTTATCCATCCTGTGGTCTGATCGTGAGTTTCCAGGCACCCTTTTTATCTTCTTGCATCTTACCCACCTATGCACATCGGACTTGTTGAAGGTGCACCTTCCAACTCATCTGTTTTAATTGGCAACAGAAAAGGGCGCTCCTCTGACCTTTCCATCTTCTAGAGGCCTTTCTCGTCACCTGGCTTGGGTTCTGTGGACCTCTTTTAACCTTCCACAAACTACTTCCAACCCCTTTTCCTGCATTATCTTCATGGAGCAAAGCTTTCTCCTTACCCAGTGGTATTTTTCAGTGATATACTCTCATTTCTTCCTAAATAATTTGCCCACTGTTCTTCTATTCAGTGACATGTTACAAGTCACTTTGCCTCTTTGAAATCAGACCCTAGCCCCTTTGCATTTCCTTGGGAGTTTTCCTTTTATTTTTTCATCTCATGTCTCCACACCGGAGAGCCTTACTCCAAATAAAGTGGCTGTTTTTTTAAACCTCTTCCAGGTTGTTCTCATGTCACAGTTATTACTGCTGTACATTATCTGTGTCTTTGGATAACCCTGGGACCTTATCCCACCTCCAGCAGCCCATTTACTCTCTCCACACTGTGCTCTCCTCATTCAGTGCACTGCATGCTGTGGGAGACCAGCTGGTCCACTATGCTGATTCAATGCTCTGTGTTTGACTTTCCCGCCTTGCCAGCCTGGGAGCTGAGGGAGGTGCTCCAGCAGGTCCTGTGGTTTGGCTCCTTCAGCTACTCTTCACCCCAGGGCCACTTCCAGAGCCTCAACTCGGGCGCTCCACACTGCCAAGGCTGTCCACCACCTGTGCCATTTTCATGCTATGCTGCACTATCCTGCTCCCTTATGAGCTCCAGGTCGCATCACAACTCGGTCTCACCCGCACCCACATGGCCAGGAATAGCCACTAAGCCTCTGGCCAAAACAATTCATTCAGGCCTTCCGCCGGTAGCACGTCTCAGCCTTGCACTCCCTTGCACAACTTACGACAGTCAGTGTTAATTCCAGCACAGAGCTCTTATCTGCTTAATAATGGGGTGCTCCCAGTGCCTTCATTATAGACCCAGTGAGCTACTTTATTAGCCCAGGGAGTATTCCTCACGGCTGTCCCCTGCTTGGGACAGGTAGAGTGTGCTGGAGCAAGATCAGAAGACTCCGTTCTTCTCTGCACTTCTTAGTGGCTTCCAATGGCCAAATGTTTTCACTTGATATCTGTCTGTGCAGATTCAGAAAGCAAACACGTATCTCGCAATTCAGTTGCCAATGATGCAAGAAAATCACACGTTCTACCCATTTGATTTATGGCACTCACTTATGCTGTATCCTTCAATTTGAGAAACTTGAGATGGTCAACTTTTGTTAAGAAAAAAAATTAATTATCAATGTATCTGTACATGCACAATACAGTTGGAGGGACAAACTAAAATAGCAGGTATGCAGTGAAACGGCTTATTTGCAAAATGCACAACATAACACATAGTAACTTAGACTCTGTGGGGCCACTGTATCTGGAAAATAGGGTCAGAGTGAAAAAATGAAAGGCACATTATTCCTGCATAATAAAGACATCCCTATATAAAATTTGAATGTATGCATGTGTGTATGTTTGGCTGGCTATACAAATCCACACCGTTGAACCCACGTATACCCAATTTTGCATGGATTCCTCTTTTGTCTGGGGCAAGATTGTAGTCTATGCTTGCATGCAAAAATCTTACATGCAAAAGAAATGTTGGATGTGTGTCTGTATGTTAGTCCGGCTATACAAATCCACACTGTTGAAGGCATTGCTGCCAAATTTTGCATGGATTCCTCATTTGTTTGGGGAAAGATTGTAGTCTATGTTTGGATGCAAACAATTCACTCTGTAGACACCCTCATTTACTGATGCTCACCCCAATTCACTACAGTAGGTACTAGAAGGAGGCAACATTTTGAGAAGTGTCTGAAGCAAAGTTTTTGATGTGCTGGTTATTCCTTTGAAATGTATTACTACTGTATACAGTTTTTTTTGTGTTTATTAAAGCATTTTTAAAGGGAAGTAAAACACATTTCTTGTTTTCTTTTATCACACCACTCAAAATATGGCAAATGGCAAGGTTACAGTTTACTTATGTTTGTTTACAAGAAGAGAGCACAATCAATCAATCTTTCATGGACATTTTCTCAAATGTCCTGAAGCCGTTGAGTGACTGAAACATGCCACACAAAAAACGAGCATCACTTGGAAAAGCTCCATCTGATGCAAAGCAACAATCTATATCAAGAGCTATTGAACACAACAACAGACAGCAGCATGACTTGCTGACCAGAGGACGAGAGAAACTTTCTCCAGGGCAAATGAGAAGCCAGAGCAAACTGAAGCAAAACTGGCTGACATGAGGACAAGAGGAACATCCTCCAGGGCACATGAGACACCACTCAATCAGGACACGGGCAACGCCGGGTACCCCAGCTATATTCTATGAAAGGCAGAGGAGGACTTGCCACATCCAACACATTGTCCGGTCATCATAAAAATATGTAAGACAAAAAAATGAAAAAAATGCAAAACAATATATTTATTCCACAAAATACACACAAAAATCCACAGCCTCCAACATACATAGCTGCTTCAAATATCTTTAAAAATCAAACCCCTTTCACTCCTTGTTCTACAAGCCACACTGTGACGGAATGTGGGAATTTGGCCCTTCTCCCAAAGGGGGAGCCCCACCCCACCCCCGTGAGGCTAGGATGGTGATCCGGCTCCACAACACCCTCTCTAAGGGTCAAGGCAAGCGGATCCTCACTGAGAAAAACTTCCCCTTTGTGGACAAGGGCTCCCCTTCCTGTGAGGAACTCCCAAAAATACATCCCAACAATACCTCTTTGAATATACCCAATAAAGACTGATATGAAGAAAAGATCAGTATTTGTTACTGTCACCAGGAAAGGTAAATGTTTCTTTAATTGAAAAAGCCCATTTAACCGGGTTGAAGAAGAGAGGAAGAAGAAATGGTGGGGAGGAGAGAATCCACCTGACACAGAGAGAGAGATGCATGTGCAATGGAGGTCCCACAGCTATGTCACACATCAGAGGGGAGGAGATATGATGAAAGAGAAAACCTGCGAGTTACAAATGGGTTAGGAGACTGTTACAGAAGTGAAGCTGGATTTGCAGGTTCCTGTAACCAGAGAGGAACGAGAAACAGTGTTAGACGTGCTGCGTCATGACATCAGGAGAACAAAGGAAAGGAAGTCAGACATGCAGCGCCCTGATGAGCCAATAGAGAGAGGCAGAAAGTGGTGGTGTGACCGCAACAAGCTGTGGCTCGGGGGTCCCCTAAATAATGTGACACCACTCCACATTGGAATACGCAGAACCTAATGGTCTTGAAGATACTGCACAACCACCCTAGACAATGACAAGAAGAGAGATATTACCCTGAGCAAAAAGAAGCCTCTGTAATGTTATTCCTAAAAATAGCAGGTAACAGGGAAAAAGGGAGACCCGGGATGGGGATGAAAAATTGTTACAGGACCAATCATACTCGTCTCAGTCAAGTGCAAGATACTGCAACACTAAAGCCCAGAAGAGTGAATGAGAATTATTGTTGGACCAATCATATTCATCCCAGTGAATTCAAAGAGACTGTAATAACAAAGCCAGAGGAATGAACGAGAATCATTATGTGATCAATCATACATGTCCCAGTGATGGCCAAGAGACTGTAATATTAAAACCCAGAGGAGTGAAACAGAATCATTGTGGGATCAGTCAATATTGTCAAAGGGAAGTCCAAGAGACTGTAATATTAAAACTTATAGGAATGAACACAAATCATTATGGGAATCATTACGGGACCAATCATACTCATCCAAGTCAAGTCAAGTACAATAGTCTATAATATTGAGTCTATAATATTAAAACCCATAGGAGTGAACAACAGGATTCATTATAGGACTTATAGTACATGTCTCTGTAGCGTGAACTAAGAGGAAGAGAATAAAATAACAAAGTACATTCACCAAAGAGAGAGAAGTAAAAACATGTTAAAGCATTGAAGCAATGAACAAGTTGCATGAATTGATCAAAAGATTCACCAGAGACAAAATCAAGTATTGAACAAAGTTTGTGGAAAGCAAAGACAGGGGTCATTCTCATGTCCTTAGTTGTTATTTTAGTGGAAAGGCCAGTGGAGTTTTACTTGGGAGTGGACAGATTATGTTAAGACATTCACTGATAACTGACAAGCACCTTAGCTAATTTTGCTAGGCATGGATGCCTTATAGTACAGGGAGATATTGGCCCTCATTCCAAGTTTGGAGGTAAGGGAAAAACGATGCCGGTAAAGCATTACCGGCATCGTTTACCACTGTGGGCTATTCTGACCAACCAGACTGCTATTAACAGCATCGTAAAGTACGATGTCGTAAATAGCGGTCTGGGCGTGCGCAGGTGACACACCATGCCGGCTTAGTGACATGCCGTAAACTGGAGAAGATCACAAGTGAGGCGGACATGCAAATAACGGCTATTGAAGGAAGAAAAAGTGCATGCCGGCATGGCGTAAATACCGGCATCGCCGACCAGACATAAAGAGCCCTGAGCAGTGTTTCCAACTGCCACAGGTGCACACAATCAGCACAGGTGGAGGCAATGGAGTCAGGCCCAGTACAAAAGGAGCACACCCACACACCACACCCCCTCCCACACCAAGATGATACCAATAGTAGTAGCATTACTGGAGCTGGAGGCCCTGCTTGCAATGCCTCAACAACAACAGCCGCCACCACAGAGGAGACGCAGGAGGAGAAGGAGGGTGAGTCAGGCCCAGCATGCCCCACCAGTGCAGCCACTCTTACCACCCCGGCAGCCCACAATCCCTCGCATCAGAGTGTAACGCTCACCTGATTCTCGCAGAGGCGCCGGTCTTGACTGGGCGACTACCGTATCTTCAAAGGTGATGTGTAGCACCCGGTTGGCTCTTTGGGCTGGACCTCTGTGCACTGTATGCCTGACGTGTAGAGTAAGATGTCTTAGGTAAGTGAATGCCGAGCTCTCCATCTGCCTCGGGGCAGGGTGCTGTAACCAGTTTCTTCACTGGATAGGTAGCGCAGGCCTCTTGACTTCAGAGGACTGCTGTCCGTCGTTTACTGCACGAACGGTAAGTTTCGAGTCATTCAAATGTCTTTAAAGTCTTTAGTAATGATGTCTCTTGTTTTGCAGGGTTCCGGCGATGGCGGATGACGGGCTGAAGTGAGTTGAAGATGGAGCCTGTGTGATGAATAGAAGCGCCTGGAAGCACGTAAGTAAGCGCTTGTTGCCTGCTTCACTATGCGCTCTAACTGTCTTTTTATTTTGCAGGTACGAGTTCGGAGCGGCTGCAGGGTGCCGGAATACCCACTGGATTAGATGTGGAAAGGAGTAATGGCACGTGAGTATTAAAGTTCCCCAATGTCTTTAAACGCACCTTGTTTTGTCTCTCAGATGCGGGATGTAGCGCCGAAGGCCTCCGGAGCGTGCGAAGAGTTGGTAAACTTTTGTCTTTCAGATGCCGGAATGCAGTGTGAAGACCTCCGGAGCGCACGAAGAGTAGGTAAGCCTTTGCCTTTCAGATGCCGGAATGCTAACCTGTTCTTTCTTGTCTTTATAGGTGTTGCTGAAGACTGGATTCAGGATGGTAAGCCTTTGCCTTTCAGATGCCGGAATGCTAACCTGTTCTTTCTTGTCTTTATAGGTGTTGCTGAAGACTGGATTCAGGATGGTAAGCCTTTTTCCTTAGGCCCAGGACCGGATGCAGAAGACACGATGAGCGTTCTGCTGCAGAGGTTGCAGAATAACGCAAAGCAAGATTCATCCACCGGGTGTGGTTTAAATAGCCTCCTGTAGTGCTTAGGTGTCTCCTTCCACAGCCACGCCTAAGTAAGAAAAGAGTTCCTGGTAAGAAAAGAGTTCCTGCCTTCCAGAAGAGTTCCAGTGTTCTGAATCTAGGGAGTGGCTCCAGCCCCACCCAACAGGAAAAGTAGTTCCAAACAGAAGAGGATCAGAGGCTCAACTGGCAGGCAAGTAAGCAGCATGGTCTGCTGAAGGTAAGTCCACCCAAGCATTATGAGCCCGGCGCTTCCAGCGCTGGGACTGGGCATATTTATGAGCCTGGTGCCACTGGCGCCAGGACTGGGTCCAAAAGGTCCCAATTGGGACTGGTTGGCACTCGGAACCTGGGTTATGGATCTGCTTCCAAGGGAGTTGGGAAAACCCTGACCTTTTGGAAGCAGAGATCATGACACAGAGCCAGTCCATTCAATCTAACCCCAGAGCAGATCCACACCCTGTACTGGCTTGACTGGGACACCATCACCATCATAGTGGACCTGATACATGATGACACAGTGAGCCTCATAGAAATACGCACCGCCATCCCCCCTCTACTGTAAGTAGTGTCTCTGCTCCCCTTCCTTGCCACAGGCACCTACCAGCACACAGTGGGGCACATGCATGGCATATCACAACCCTTATTTTCCCGGATTCTGAACCAAGTGCTGGTTGCCCTCCTCAAGCACACAAGGGACTACATATCCCTACCATGGACTCCCCAGGAGATATTCGATACAAAAGTTGCCTTCCATTCACTGGCAGACATGCCACTTTGTGTAGGTGCCCTTGACTGCACCCACGTGGAGTTGGTGGTCCTGCATGCCATGGAGGTGGTGTATTGCAACTGCAAGCAATAACACTCCATCAATGTGCAGATGGTATGCAACACCAGCAAGATCATCACACGTTGCAGTGCTCGATATGGGGCCATGGCAGTGCATCGGGGTTGTGAGGTGGGTGGATGCATACTCCACCTGGGTGGGAAGGTTGAGGGATGTATACTCCACCTGGGTGGGAAAGGGGGGGATGCATACTCCTCAAGGGTGGGAATGTTGATATCAGTGCACGATGTGCACATCACAGAACACTGTGCCCCAAAGCATCAGAAACTGTACATGACACCTAAATCCCATAGTGATGAAGTAAGGCCGACACCTATCACTACATGACTAACAGGTAACCAGCCCACATCCCACAACACATGCACCACTCATCAGTGGCCCTCACCCACCGTAAGGCCATCCTGCACCATGCAGTGCATATGCACCATGTGGCTGTCTCCAGCATTTCACAACACAGGATAATCATTCCAGGGGGTGCATTGAACTGATCCAACCAGGGATTCCACAGTGTGTCACTGGCTCGGCAAACCCATAGGAGTGCTGCATGTCACCATGGAAATGATCAGTGCAGAATGCCCAATATTGTACAGACTACAGCCAACGCTCCCTAATAGTAAATCTCACAGAACACAACACATCACTAATTTTACTCCAACACTGCTGTATGCATATACGATGCACGTGCAAAAAGATGTCAGTGCACACCATGAATCATCTTGAAGATGCATCCCACACCATTAGTCCATTGCACAGGACACATAGCGGGACCTGAAATGGGGTCAATGCATCCAGGGACATGTGCATGTGGGCACCAATTACCTGCAGCCATGTGAGACTAGTACAATTGTGCAACATGAATGTGGGAACATTTACCTTCATTCCCCTCTCATGCAGGTGATGGTGGCTATCCCTTGAAGCCGTGGCTCCTGACCCCTGTCCGGAATCCAAAAAACAGGCACGAGGAGGACTACAATCGCTCCCAAACCCGTACATGTGTGGTAATTGAGCAGACCTTTGGCCTGTTGAAGGCACAATTTTGCTGCCTTAGCCGGTCGGGTGGGGCACTCCTCTACAGACATGAGAAGGTGGCCAAGATCACCATGGCATGTGTAATGCTGCACAATATGTGCATCCGCCAGAACGTGCCCCTGGCCCCTGAAATGGACCACCTACCACCTGATTCAGAAGAAGGGGATGATGAAGATGTGGCAGGACCTCATCACGGTGGTGATGCACAGGAGGGACGTGCTGTGCGCCAGTCAGTGATAGCACAATATTTCTGACTTACATGTCAGCAGAGGGTGACATAATGGTAGGACATAGGGCACTGGGTGTGGAGGTACATATGCACAGTGCAATATTAAATGACACATGCGCAATGATGAATGTCCACTCTGTTTCTTTTTTTTTTAACACAACCAGTGTATTGAAAGTAATGATATTAACGTGAATAACAAACCCTCCTCCACCCTCACCCCCCTCCGACTCCCCACACAACTCCCACACACACCCTCACCCCTCTACCCATCCCCCATAACTCCCACACACACCCTCAACCCCCTCCCCCTCCCCGACAACTCCCCCACACAAGTCCCCTAGGGTCCACGGAGCCCTCATGAAGCTGCCAGTACAGTTATTCAGCGCTCCCGGAGCAAGGGGGAGGCATGTCCCGTCGGCGCAGCGCACGGACCAATCGGTGGAGCGGGCTGGTCTGTGTAGAGCTGCTTGTGGACAGTGTGGCCTCATGCTGAGGCTGTTGGGCTGGAAGAGCTGCCTCCAAAGCATCGGCAATGCACCCGAGCACCTCGCAGAGGCAGTTTATGTTATCAGTGATGGACTGGCCCAGTGCCCTCAAATCCGCGTGCCACTCCTCCCTGGCCTGCCAGTTGTCCTGCACAAATTCGTGGATTATGGCAGTGAGCTGGTCAGCCCGCTGTGCTCCTGTGGCTGCACCAGTGGCCCTGCTGGGGATCTGGCTGGCAGGCCCAGCCTACTCACCCTCCCCGGGACTGTATACGGGACTGATATGTCCCTGGGTCTGTTCTTGCCCAGACTGCTCCGGTGTGTTGGTATCAACAATGTCACTCATGGATACCTGGGGGGATGACAATTGTGCTGGGGTGTGGACAACATCCACTGAGTCGTCCTCAATGGTGCCCCAGATGTCATTGGGGCTGTCTTCGA
The DNA here is from genome assembly GCF_040938575.1 of Ambystoma mexicanum. Lineage (NCBI taxonomy): Eukaryota > Metazoa > Chordata > Amphibia > Caudata > Ambystomatidae > Ambystoma > Ambystoma mexicanum. Next base: position 431,047,952 of record NC_090939.1, on the reverse strand, counting down.
CTGCGAGGGGGGCCATGGCTGCCACCTCCCCAGCCACACTGGACTCCTCCAAACTTGGTGTTGGACAGGCGTCTGCAGGCATTGCAGTGAGGGGTGGGGTGGGGGTGGTGTGCCCTGCACAGGCCTTGGTGTTGCTGGTGGTGTGTGTCCCTGTGGTGGCTTCCTTGCTGGGACATGGCACCCCCTGGCTTGGCCCCTGGATGTGGAGGCAAGGTTGCTGTCCTGTGCAGGGGTGGTATCCTGCTCCACACTGTCATGCTCACTGCCTGTGGGGGTGAAAGAGAGGGACGGCATGAGTGATGTTTGGATAGGCATCATACATATGTTGGTACGATTGCACATCCACAAAATTGTGGGTAATAGGCATTTGGGTTGGGAACGGCACGCCATTCCATACATGGGTGGTAAATGTAGCCATATGTCGGTGTCACTCATGTGGGCCAGGTACTCTGCTGTGTGACATGCTCACAATTTAGGTCATGCACGGTGTGTGCCTCATGGAATTTCCTACTTTGTGTGGTATGTGTCATGTGCGTTAGGGCCTTGCACCAGGCATCGGCATGTGTCTCACTTGCTTCAGCATACTTTACAGGGACTATGTGTGTGGCCGACCATGGTGTCACTCTTTGGACAGACATTGGCATTGACTTTCATCAGATTTGGCTTAGCAGTTTTTACTTTGGACACTCACCTCCATCAGCAGAAGATGTGGCGCCACACTCCATCTCTCCTACGCCTTCTATGGATTCTGGGCCAATCATGCTCGCACATGTTTCCTCCCACGGTGTGAGCTTAACTGGAGAACTTGGTCCTCCTCCGGTCTCCAAGGCCTGGGTACGGTTTGCTGAAAGAATGTTCTGCACCCTCAGCCGCAGGTCATCCCACCTTTTGCAGCAATCCTTGACCTTGCGGGGGGTGTTGCCCACTGCACTGACCTTCTGCCCAACTAGTGCCTAAATCTCCTTTTTCCGCAACACTGCCTCCCTCCTCATGTTGCTATTGAACGCTGTCCATGCTCATGCAGGGTGTCTACGAGCATCTGTAATTCATCCTGGCTGAAGCGCTCCTTTCGGAGGCGGGCAGATCCCTTCTTGGGTGCTTTGGGCATTCTTGGAATGTAGCATGTGCTTTTTGGTCGATCACCATTGTCCTAGGGGTTCTGTATGGTGTGGATGGCAATGGATTGTGTTTTTAAAGATGGCCGTCGTGCTCCTTCCCGTTCCTCTACGATGACGCTATTTCCGGTTCCGCTATTTAACGGTGACTGTAAATTGCGGTGACCGCTAATTACAGTCACCGCTATTTACGGTCACCGCTAATGCCGCTTTGGATTATGGCAGTAGTGTTATCTATGGTGTGGTTGATGCCGGTAAGGGCTTTTTGGTGCCCTTTTCGGGCATGGCGCTAGGTACCTTACCGGCATGGCGCAAAGCTCATGCCTGCGAAGTTGTAATAGTCCTCTATTAGCGGGCTGCTGCCAGCTCGGACACGCTATTTGCGTCATGTCGGTACGGGACGGTACTTACCTCCAAACTTATTCCCTTTGGGTAATGCTTAATGTCTTATCAGATTCTGCATCCTTCTTCTGACCCGCCACAAAAGATACTCAGATAATTTTCAGCACATTCTACACACACCAACAAAACAACATTCAGTAATTCATTGAAAATTAAGCACATACTTTAAGCCTTGTCACCCTAAACAATACTCATAGTTGTATTGTCGGCATATACAATCCAGCATATACATTTTGCATCCTGTACAGTGTATATGATGTATATGATGTAAAATACATATGCTGGATTCTGTGCATCAACCATCCATTTAATTATGATTATATATCCACATGATCGGCTCATGAAATGACAAATAGATTACGATTGTATGAATTTCAGGTTGCCTTTGCACTTGTGTGGTTGTCGGTTTCTGTTTCCAGTACTAGTTTGGCTTTTAAATAGGTTTTGTTCTGATATTTTGTTGATGTACATGTATTTTCTTACCTTTCTTGTGAATTAATATTATGCGTCGTTAAATAGTATGATATATTATATTGCAGTGGTCGCCGCACAATAGTTAAGGCCCATAGATAGTTCCATAGGAAACACAAGAATTGAATTGATAATAACTTTTTACTTTTATTTACCGGATATTTGCAAACAAAACATTTGTGATCCACCCTACCGCCCTGTGGGGTGTAATCAAAAGCCCCAAACCAACAGAACTGAAGGGCCATGTGAAAAAGGCCTAGCTGTCATTGCCAAAGGAATAGAAGCATTTTAATTCACAAAGCATAGAAAAACAGGATTTTTAAGCAATGACACAAACATGGCTCTGCATGTGTGTTTGCAAGTTAAATCAAGACATGAGAAACAGGTCCTCCTGCCAACATAAAGATGTCATGGAAAATACATGGGGCCTCATTCTAAATGTGGTGGTCTGGAACTAAGGGTGCCAGTTGAACCGAACTGGCACCATTTCCGTACAGCCACACTCCAACTCTGCCTTCTGTGGCCATTGTACTCGGTAGGTCCGATCTTCTAAGTGCAACGGCCCCAGACAGCAGAATTTTAATGGAAGTACCAGCACCGTCCTATGGGACTCCATGGGAATGAGGACTTCCTGAATCTGCTGCCTCATTTCCTGGACCACCAGGATTTGTAATGTCCCGGTGGCACTGGGATATCAGGCAGTGGATTTGGTGTTACAAGAACAGCGGCAACCCACCAGTAGCACCAGCGGGTTACCGCCGTCCTCGTAATGAGGCCCATCGTGCGTGTTGGCAAAACATTTGAAAAGATAAGCAATCTTGGTTGCCATGAACGGTTCCTGTAGGCCTTTTTTGGCAGACTATGTGGGTGTCTTTCTGCAAGAGAAATCCAGAAAAGGCTAAAAGACAAATGTAATCCACATGCAGATTGGAAAAGCACATCCCACTACTGGCTGAAATAAAATGTAGCATTTTCATGGAAACTGCCACCCATCAAAAGCTGGTGCACTGTGAGAATTCAGACTCACTTTTCAGCAGGAAAATGACCAGCAGGTAATGAAAAGTGTATTTTATTAATGACTGAAAGAAACAACCCTGTACATTCAGTGAAAAAGTAAAGTGGGCCCTGAAACCACACCGTATGTCAAGGAATCAAGGCTGATGTTAGAACACATGTGAGTCCATTTCAACTCAGGACAAATGGTGGGTCTCTGCGCAAAATGCACAAAGAACTCCCCCACTGCCAGACTGGTTTGTGCATCCCAACTGTTTATAACTGCAATAACTGTGGCTGCTATGAGGTGTTGAAAACAGATTTTCCATAGACCTACTATCTCTTAGGGTAATTCTGTGCAGGCCAAATGCTCTGGCTGATGGATGCCCAAAGTAGGGGGGAGGTGTGAATGCAGGGGCTCTAATAAAGGCTGAAATCTGGAGAAAGAAGTACAGCAAAATAGAAGCTTTGCATATAAGAGGACAGGATGCCAGTGGCCTACATTGGGGAATCAAATGGCCTGGAGGAAGGGAACCTCATATTTGCACATACGCATATATGAAAATTCCCTGTGTTTAAATGGACTGACAAAATTGTGGCCTTTCCTCAGAAACTACAAATCACACTGTATACATGCATGTTTTATTTTTCAGATAATTTCTAGATGATTTTGGTGATATAAAATTCCTCCATCTGTGACTTGTAATAGAAAGCTAACGTGTTCCTGGCTGCTTTAACCACCAAAAGGAGACTTTGCAGAGATTGCCTCTGGGTGGAGCTGTCTATTTCTGGGAAGGCGTAACCGCTGACTGGGTCCTATGGTGGAGAGGAGGGGACCATCCTTGACAGTGGAGTGACCAGACGCCTGCCCTCTCCGTCTAGAGGGTTCTGATATGCAGCTGGCTTTCCTGAACTTTAAACAGAGGTTTTCTATGTAAGTAGAATTGAACCCTTTGCAACCAAAAGGTGGGGGCATCTGCTGGCCTTAAATCCTTTCCATTTATAGCTGGCGGGACGGGGGCCAAACTGTGCAGATCCTTAGCCTATTTAACTAAAAATATTCATTTAATGTATTCCCTTTGGCAGTACACCACAGGGTGACTTTTACTAAAATTTGAAATTAACAAAGCTCATTTCCAGTGTGCGCTGAAAACTATAGACTGTAATTTAAATTTGGTAATCTTTCTATCCAGCTTCCCCAACACAGGCCTTTAAGTGGAGGGGGTCTGAAATCCACAATTCTCCAGTCATCCCAATGTTTGCTATCCAGCTTACCCAACACAGACCTTTTTTGTGGAGGGGGTTCTGTAATCCAAAATTCTCCAATCATCCCATTTTTTTCCATCAAGCTTCCCCAGCACAGGCCTTTAATTGGAGGGGGGTCTGAAATTTAAAATTCTTCAACCATCCTAATTATTCTATCAGACTTCCCCATCACAGACATTTCAGTGACAGGGGGCTGTAAACAAACTAATAAATAACACTGTGTTTATTTTAAATCATAAATGTTGGTGAAATCATAATTGCCACATGCATGTGTACCAATACGTACCCAACTGCTCGCCTTTTAAGCGTGCAGCAAAATTTAAATGGCACAGCATTTCACATGTAAATGAATTTTGTTAATTGACCAGTTGATTATTTCTTGAAGCTTAATCTGTAAAAAAAAGAAAAGTATTGTAATTTGTGTGATTTATTTGTGTAGCAAGAAGTTAATTGTGAGCCACAAAGAAGGCTGTACACTGCCCTGGTTCTTGGCTCATTGTTAGCTCAGCGGGAGGGATTCAAGGGTTATTAGATGAATTGGAGATAGGGCTGAATAAAAGAACAACCATTAACCGTTTATTGTGTGACACTTAGCTTGGGGAGAGAAGGAACTCTCTGTGTTTTGAGGGCCACCTCTCAATAAACCGTTACAGTCCCCCACACTGGAACATTTGGGAAAGATTTGTTAAAAAATAAAAAAGTTATTAAGAAAGCAAAACAACGCTGTTTTTGGCCTACTACCATTCATTTTCCAATAGAGAAAAAGTTGACATTTCTGCACAGTGCAGGGCTAAATCCACTGGATGCAATAGGACCAAAGAAGAAACAACGTGGGCATGAACCATTGACTCGATTTATGGGAGGGGTCTCGTGTTATTCTGTCTAGTAGTTTGTACTACTCTTCTCCCAAAATTATAGCTTCATCTCCCATGGTGCTTTGGAAGAGAGATATGTCAAGGCTTTTTGGAAATGCAGCAATTCTTTTTCATAAATTTCTATTGCTAATAACTTTCCACTTGCTGGATGGATTTGAATGACAGTGATGTCATCTGTGATGTGATCACCATGGTCATACACTGCACAAACGGGTGTGCATAGTTAAAGTGGACTTTCTCGAAAGTTGATTGCTGAATTTCAGGGGTTTCGTTAAATCAGATCACCTTACATCCCTCTTAACCAAGGTTTTAGTCACTGAAAATATATATAGTGCATATTATGCAAAATGCATATGCCGAATTGTATGCATTGACCATTTAATGTGATATAATGTGTTTATGTCAATTTTTCTTGGTTATTCGGAACATGCAGTGACAAATAAATTATGATTATATCAATTGCAGGTTGCTTTTGCACTTTTGTGTTTTTTTGTTGTTGTTTCTGTTTCCAGTATTAGTTGTGTTTTTACGGGTGGTGAACACAGCCATCAGTGTGCTCAATTAAAACCCCTGCCACTTCTTTATTACCTCCATCCTATTATAACACTGAGTAGATTACCTGCAGCTCCCCCTAGATAGCCCAATAGATGTACCAGTATGAATCTGTGTGAGGCACTTATCTATCCCCACAGTAAGAAATGTGTTTCCCTTAGCTGTTTCTGGGAGTAGGAAATGTGTTACACATAGATGGATTGCTAAGGGTAGGAACAATGTTGCACATAGATGGATTTTTGGGGGTTGGTTATGTGACATACTTAGATAGACTGTTGGTGGTAGGAAATGTTTTGCATGTATATGACATGTTTGGGGTAGGAAATGTGTTGCACTTAGATGGATTGTTGGTGTGGAAAAGGTGTTACACTTAGATGCATTGCTGGGAGTAGGAAATGTGTTACAATTATTTGGATTGCTCGGGGTAGGAAATGCATTACATTTAGATGGTTTATGAGGGATAGGAAATGTGTCTCAATTAGATGCACTGCTGTGGGTTGGACATGTGTTGCACTTATATGCATTGCTGGGAGTAGGAAATGTGTCGCATTTAGATGGATTGTTGGGGGTAGGACATGTGTAACACTTAGATGGGCTGCTAGGAGTAGGAAATGTGTTAAACTTAGATGGATTGCTGGGAGTAGGAAATGTGTCCACTTAGATGGATTGTTGGGGATAGGAAATGTATTACAATTAGGTGGTTTGTGAGGAATAGGAAAGGTGTCACTCTTACATGAACTGTTGGTGGCAGGAAATGTGTTAAACTTAGATGTATTGCTGGGAGTAGGAAATGTGTTACACTTAGCTGGTTTGTGATGTATAGGAAATGTGTCACACTTAGATGGACTGTTGGGGGTAGGAAATGTATTACACTTTGATGGATTGCTGCGAGTAGGAAATGTGTCGTTTAGATATGATATGATATGATAAGTCATTTATAGCATGCTTGCACATAAGTGTTTCTAGGTGCAACAAGACAAGGGAAGGAAGAAATCATCTCACTATGCCTTGCATCATTCAGATTGTGTAAGTGCGATAACGCAAGGGGCGCAGGGGGGGGTGCCAGATAGAGGAAAACAGGAAGTGCAATCAAGGCAGCATTGCTCTGAGTAAGCTCAGTCAGGGCAGCATGGCTCTGGGTAAGTGCAAGGAGGCAGGGGACTGTAGGGTTACAGTTACAGCCCCATAGAGTGTGGTAGGCCCAGAGGCAGTGCAGGGGTGACTGGTTATGATTGAGCCTGGTAGCCAATGAGACTCTGAAGGTAGGCAGGTCACCAGTCAGCGCAGCAGACATCTAGGTCCACAGGGAGAGAGAGAGAAAGCATTGGGGAAAAGGAAGGTCCTGAGGTACTTCCGACAGGTGCTCTGGCTCAAGTTTGAGAAGGGCAGGCAGACCATTCCAGAGGGAAGCACCTGCAGAGGAGAGGAATGTACCCCACACTCTCTGCCTGGAGAAGCATCTGACCCTCAGAGAGTTAGAGGTGGCTGAGCAAAGGGCTCGAGAAGGAAGGTGTTTTGAAAGAGAGAGTTGAATGTAGTGCAGGCCCCTGGCCCCAGAAAGCTTTGGGGATGATGCAGAGGGTCTTGAACTTGATCCTTGCAGCAACTGGGAGCCAGTGGAGGGATTTCCAGGCTGGGGAGATACAGTCCCTGGGCTTGAGGCTAAGGACAAGTCTTGCAGTCATGTTCTGGATTAGATGCAGAGGGCAGAGAGTACAGGAAGGCAGATTGAGAAAGAGGCTGTTGCAGTTGGGCAGCCTAGAAAGAACCACAGCTGTGGAGGCAGTGAGCTTCTGGGGGAAAGTGAAGAAAGGAAGAATACCTCTGAGGAGGTGCAGCTCATAGTGGGCCTTCCTGGCAAGGTCAATGATTTGAGGAGAGAGGGAGAGTGGAGTTGAAGATGCCACCGAGGTTTTTTGCCTCCCAGGAAAGTGAAGGAAGAGAGTCCAAGGAGGGCGACCAGAGTGAGAGAAAGAAAGCGGGAGCAGGGGTCCCAATGAAAGTATCTCATTGTTACTGGCAATAAGGCAGAGATCGTTGGAGGTGCACCAATCCTGAAGTGCAAATAGACAGTCAGCAATGAGCAAGAAATGGGGGGAGGCTGAGGGGAGCATGAATGAGAGCTGAGTGTCATCTGTGTAACACTGAAAGTTAGAGACAAGCTGGGCCAAAGGGTCCAAGTAGATATTGAAGAGCCAGGGTGAGAGGTTACAATCCTGGGGAACACCACATGTGGAGAGAGAGGTGGTTGAGAGAAAGGACCCAAGTTGGACCTCGGAGGGTAGGACCAGGAGAAAGGAAGACAATCACTCCAGGGCCTGATCTGTGATGCTCAGGTTCTCACAGAGTCGATTGATCAGGATGGCATGATTGGCCATGCCAAATGCAGAGGAAAGGTGAATGAGGATGAGGACAGAAGGAAGTCTCGAATCGAGATAAGTCAGCAGATCTTCAAGGGTGTTCAGGAGAGCAGTTTGAATGCCTCTGGCTGATCTGAAGCCAGATGGATGGTCATGGAGGCAATAAACAGATTCAGTGTAGAGAGTAAGCTGGGAGATGTCCAGCTTTTCCAGGAGTTTGCCCGGGAAAGTAGTGATAGAGATCAGGCGATAGTTTGCTGGACAGGTGGGATAGGCAGAAGGCATTTTAAGGAGGGGTGTACAATGGAGTTGAGGAGAGAGGAGAGAGGGGAAAGGTCCAGTGGCAAAGTAGTGATTGCAGAAATCGGCCAAAGCTGGAGTGAGGTTGTCAATGTGGTCCTTTATGGTTCTGGAGTAGCAGGGAAGTACGTGTTTGAACGACACTTTCATAGATTGGACTTGTCTATAAACCTTGTCGGGTGTAGTCAGAGAGAAAGAGAAGAAGGGTGGAGGAGTGTGAGAGGCTGCCAGAGGGGGTCAACGGAGGTGAACGGAGAGGATAGATCGATTGTTCGGGTAGGAAAGCTGTCACACTCATATGAATTGCTAGGGGATCAGGATTGCGTTTCACATGGATGGATCTTGAGGTGAGAAATGTCACGCACTTGGGTGGATTCTGGGGGTTGGGGAACAATATTGCACTTAGAAGTCTGCACATCTAGGTCAACACTTGTGTTGCACTTGGAGCTAATGGTGTAAGTTATCACATGTCCTGCATTTGAACATCTGAAGAATAGCACATGGATATCACTTAGAAGAGAGTTGTAGCTCAGCACTGTTTTGCACTCAGAATAGTTTGTAGGCTAGGACATTTCAATGGAGTCAGAAGAACTGTGAAGGTCAGCTCTTGTATTACACCTGGAGGCAACTGTGTGGGTTAGCACTTGCATTGAACTTAGTAGAATTTCGGATATGCCTTGTACTTGTTTGTACCTGAAGTAACTGGGAAGGCTAGGGATTGGGAAGCACCACGTCAACTGTAGGTTAGCAGCTATATTTCACTTAGAATGAAATAGGTAGTTTGACTTACACATTCAGCATGAAGAACTGTGAAGGCTAACACTTGTACTGCTCTTGATAATTGTGAAAGTCAGCACATGCAGTTCATTAGAAGAATCTGTGTAGATTGAGTAGTCACATTTTCATATCAACAACTGTTATGGCTGGATATTGTATCCCAATTACGAGAACGGTATTATTTGGAAGTTTCACAAGGTATCCAGTGTGTTGCATTAGACTGATCCGGGTATGGACATTTGCGCTGCGCCTATAATGTTAACCTACCTTTACGCTCAAGGTCTAAGCTGGTAACCTTCATTTGCACCTAAAGATCCTTAGTCAGCATCAATATCCTGCTATCCCAGTTAGTAGGTGGCTGTTGGCAGCGTGTATGGAACTTGGAAGTTAGTTGGTAGGACTTTCACGGTGGCCTGTCTATGGTGCTTACAGAATCCTAGAATCCTATATCCTAAGTCCTGTGGTAGCCTGCCTGTCACGCATAGAAATGTACTAGAACAGCCAGCCTATGCACTTAGAAGACTTGAGGGTAGCCTCTCCATAGTGCCTAGAATAGCCTATGAGGTTAGCTGGATTTTAGTCCCCAGAGAAGATCTGATGACACAGTGACATCAAAGATAAGCTCCATATGAACTCCAGGTATGTATTACCGCACCAATGTGGTGGACACCTGCCACAGGCACAGCTATCAATAAGCACACTTTAGAATGCAGCTGTGACCTACAACAACATTTGATCTAGCTGGACACAACACTTTTCAGCCAATTTATTCCAGACTTGCCTCAACACCTCTGCAATTGGAATACAGCGACAACCTACGACAAAAGTTTGGTCTTGCTGGACACATAATGAGTCTCTTGCACTTGCAAACACTCATGACCCCCCTCAGCACCCACAAACATGTCTGACTTCTAGGGTTTCTTACTGGAGCTTAGCCACCCCACCTAATCCCTAATCTTGCCCATATGCACACATGCATTCTAAACATCTATGAGAATATTCCATATTCTTGACTGCGGTCCCCAAGGATGTGGCCACCACAAGCGTGTTGAAACTATAGTAATGGCAAAAGAAACTATATAATTGACAGTTACAATTACAATTTTAAATTAGTTTTGTTCTTTTTCTATTTATATGTGTATATATAGAGAGAGACAAACCCTCAGTAAAGGGACTACTAAAGTGGAAGCATTTCTCAGAAGAAAACCCCTGATATTGTGGTGCTGTTGGAATTGATGTCATTTTAAATGTCATTGCTGACACTTATCATATATGTGCTCTTGGGCTCAACAGCAGTTGGCACATTTCAGGCAGTGGTTGCCAATTGAATGGCCACAAATACCAATGGCTCATATATGTGTGTGTGTATATACAATTTTAAAAATACATCTTATGATCTTTGATAGTGACACTTATTGAACATATTAAAGAAGACAATGGGCCTCATTCCGAGCAGGGCAGTAAGGGATACCGGGCACCGGTAAGGAGACCGGTGCCGGTAATCCCTTACTGCCCTACTACGAGGTCCCTTAGTGGGTCCCTTCCTTAATGCCTGGTCTGACCAGTTGTTAAGGACGGGACCCGTTAAGGGACTTCAGAGCTAATAACGGTACCGCAAATTGCAGTACCGTCATTAGCTACTTCCCCATTCCCATTGAGCCCTATGGGGGCTCAAATGGGAAAGGGGAATGTTTTTTTTCAATGGGGACTTACCTGTCCCGCAAAGGTCGGACTACACCGGTAAGCCCCCATTGAATGGGACCGGTGCCAGTACTGTTATTGGAGGCAGTCATGGCGCAAATAGCACCATGACTACCTCCAATCTCGGAATGAGGCCCAATGTCTGCATAGGTTTGAGTACCTACATCAATGAACAGATTCCAATACTGAATTATTATTAATCGTTCAGATGGTTCAGCAGAGCATACCTTTGACTATATACATGTGTATAGCCCTTGCTTCCTGGTGTGAAAATAAGCATCATTATTACAGCACTTGGGACCATGAGGAATCTAAGATTGAGGGCTATATGCAAAATGTTTACTCCACTTTCTACTATTAATTCATTGCCTGTTATCCCCCACTCATGCGTCATTGATTCAGGATCATAGTATGATACACATGCACTAAATAAGCAACCATTTAAATCCATTGGATAATTATGTTGGAATAATTTGAAAAAAGTAACCAACTATTTTGGATAGAATTGACAGCGCAGGCTATCTGCTGTTCTAAGCAGAGGGCCACATACACAACTACAAACAACTCTGTTGGCTGGTTTTATTGAACCATTACTGTTCTAATTCAGGTTTCATATTCATTTTTAAACTGTTAATATCTGACCTCATGGATTTTAAAGGTCAGCCTTGTTTGAGTTGTTTCATTAATACAATAGGAAAAGCTGAAAAGAAATTACATAGTTTCCACTCCAAAGATTTGAAATCAAAATTGTATACAATAAAACCATACAACCATTAGTTAGATCAAATATTGTTTTAGATAGGAAATGACTTTAAAAGTACAAGAACACAAATGTCAGCAGAATTGTTGTAATTGTAGTAATTATAAATGCAGGCATTGCAAGGTGTTCAAGATTCAAGGTTTAGATTTTAAGAGGTGGCAATTTACAGCGGTTCTTTCATTTCAATAATTTATAGAAGGGATACGGAAATTAAAGGGCAGATTAAATACCCATAATGTATGTAATGCTGTGCAAGATTCCAAAAAAAGGTTGATAGCTGATGTGTAAACGACCATAGTCACAAGAGGAATATAAATGAAGTATAATAATGGTCCATATATTGAATAAAAGTATAATAATGGCCCATATAGGCTGTCCTGCTTGCAAAGATTTAATGACATAGATAATAAATGACAAATTATATTACAAGCAAAAAACAAGCAGTGATGGCTTGACAGTTGAAGAACAAGGTTCTGGAGGGTTGCCCAGAGCAAAGCCAGGGGTTAGGATTAATTTCAAACATTCCAGTCATCACCTCTTTTGTTTTGTGCAAGTCACCCTGAGTGGGATGGGTATGCCTAGATGTAGGTCCTGCTGGGACTAGGGACCAAAGCTCCTCCTCACTGATGAGGCCCAACAAGGCAGAACATGTATGGGGATGCTTGTGGTCTCATGCAGAAGGGATGTGACAAGGCAGTTTGGGCTGGGCTGCCCCTTTTGGGGTGGGAGGAAGCCTGATTTGCATATGGTCTTTCCCCTTTTGTAATGGCTTGGAAGGCGAAGAATGAAGATCTGGAGGGTTGCCCAGAGCAAGGTCAGAGGCTAGGATTAATTCAAAATCTTCCAGCTATCACATCTTTTGTTTTGCATAAGTCACCACGAGTGAGATGGATGTGCTCAGACGTGGGTCCTGTGCCTGCTGGGTCTAGAGACCCAAGCTACCCCTCACTGATGTTACCCAACAAGGCCAACCCATATTTGATGATGCTTGTGGTATTGTGCAGAAGGGATGTGACCAGGAGGATTGGGCTGGACGTCCCCTTTTGGGGTGGGACCAATCCTGATTTGCATATGGTCTTTCCCCTTTTGTAATGGCTTGGCAGGTGAAGAACAATGGTCCGGAGGGTTGCCCAGAGCAATGGCAGACGTTATGATTAATTCCAAACCTTCCAGCCATCACCTTGTTTGTTTTGCGTCATATTTTGGAATATTAATGCACTTTTCATTAAATTAAAACATATTTAATCCTCTCAAAGTTGGCAATAAATGTGCAAAAATAGTGTGATGACCTTAAGATATACTCCAAACATCATCAACTGTTGATGAAGGTTCTAAAATTCAAATGCAAACATACATACATCATTGTGCATCACATGTAAGGAAAGGGAATACAGGTAAGGGGTCCACAACCCTTTTTCTTGTTTTGGAAATATGAAATGACACCATGAAAGGGAGCTAAAGTTTTAGACAGTGATTTACCAAAGCGAAATCGAGTAGGTTCATTGCAAAATGATATATGTAACATGGAAGCACAGGTTGTCTCTTACCCTACATTATAAACCAACACATTATTTGCAAAAGGGGTGTCACGGTATTCGTTTTATGACGGTACGATAACCTTCTTGCCAAATGACGGTATATCATGGTTATCGCGGTATAGCAGGTGGAGTTAACTGATCTTAACAAATATTTTCTAAAAGGTCATAAATTGACAGATATATCATCACAAACAAAACCAGGCACCCAGGGCCAGAATTGGGCTTTTCAACATACTTTCCACTGAAATGCCTTGCTTCCACCAAACACAAACACACGTGTGGGGAGGAGGGGGTGGGGTGGAGGCCTGCTGCAACTGGCAAAGCAAACTGAATAGCTTTTCTTAAGTGGTCATTTAGGCTTTTTGCTTCCCCACTGGCTACTGGTGAAGATGAACATGTTGCCATCTTGATAACCTGCATGCCACAGATCAATGGAGGCTGATGGTAGTATATGCTTGTGCACATACACACACACACACACACACACACATTGTTTTTCATGGTGTATGAACCTGGCGATGGCGCCAGGACTGGCACCATGAGGGCTATGAAGAGGATGCCAGGCTCTAGAGGCCCGAGTCCTGACTCCACCTGGCCAATGGGTTTGCCAGAGGGGGTTTTGGGCAAGGGTCGTGACAGCACTCCCCCTAAGGCCCCTCCCATGGTGTTCCTTCTGTCTGCCCCAGGTTTGGTTGGAAAGTTCTGATGGAATGTCCTGATTAGACACACACACACGCACTCTCTCTTTACGTTACAGCCTTTAGTTTACTTGCGGGCCAAAAGCTGTTCAGTAATCACTGACATGTTACCCTTTGGTATAGTAGCAGGGAATACCCACAGAGATGAGTGAATTTCGCAGTGTGACTTATTATATGTAAATTCAATGATAGAAGCAGGGAAATCCCCCATCGCCATATGTTTAGAGAACATTATCCATTATAAATATATAAACCCCAAAGCTGCCACCCCAAAGTAAACCCTTTTGCTTCTTGGCACTGTTTCTATTCTTCCTATTGCTAACATATTGATTTTGTGTAAGGCACGTGTGGTTTATGAAATGGCATTAAAAACTGCTCCAACTGAAACTACTTGGCAGAGGCACATCCAACAGTGCAAAACCAAGACTGCGCAGAAATTGCTTACTGCAGCCTTTCCAAATCAGATTGAAAAGCACACTTAACGGTATGAACGGTATAACGGTATAAACAATGTGACGGTTATTATTGTTCAATTAAGTGGTTCACGGTATCTTTAACGGTATACCGTTATACCGTTACATCCCTAATTTGGAATACAATTTGTTTTTTATGTTAGATTGGAAGAACAACTTCTTAATTAGTACCCGGCACCGTGTGTTCATGAAAAACACTAAAAGTAGAATGGTCTCGTTTCAGAGCCATACCACAGTGTAATCACGTGGATGCATGAATGTTGTTTATGTGCCGGGTACACTCTTATTTTTTTTTATTTTTTAAGGCAACCGTGGAAAGGGAGAAGGGACCACGCGTAGCTCCTTCTCCGTTTTCCAAGGTAGTCTTTTTTTGTTCTCCCATTCATTAGTATGGAGCAAGTGGGCCCAAAATGGTGCCCTGTTTCTCTGTACTAATGAAGCAGTATGCGCGTTCTAGTATTCCTAGAACTAACGCGTACTGTGACAAAACCTTTTCAAATGGCAAAAGAAATGCTGCTTGAAAAGGTTTTGTCACCCATTAGTATTCCGGGCTGAAAAATCTGGAAAACTAGTATCCCGAGCTGGCACACCCGGGAATACTAATGGCAATAAGCTCCTCGACAGCAAACTAATACTGCCCACGTTAATGCCCACTCTGGCCTGTAAATATGGGCCTGGCGGCATTTCTTTGGGCAGTATTGGCCCACCCTATTGGGGCTTATTGCCTCAGTAAATGCCAGACTAAAACATGCCCAAAACACTATGCCAGTCAACAACCTTTATTGTCTTAAGTAGCCTCTGCAGCTGAACTGTGTCGGGTAAGGCTGAAGAAACAAAAATGAAGCATGGTAGTAGCATATCAAATTACAGATGCAATGGACCAAAAACCTCAAAGAAGACTTATCTTAAAAGATTTGGGAAACATTTCTAGATGTATTGGACCTGATTTACAGAAGGTTTTACAGTAGAATTGCAGCACAATAATTCAGGTCCATAGTCTTCAAAAGTAAAACATACATCAGAGCTACTTTAAATTACCTTTACTTGTTTAAGATTGTCAAGGCTTTACAGTAACACACTGACTGTACCATTAAATGGAATGATTTATGGTTATTGCAATTATGTGTCTAAATAGTTTTCCTTGAGGAATCAGTTGAGTTTGAGCATAGTTGAGAACATTTATTTTTGTTTTCATGTTTGGAGTTGTAGCGCAACTGGGCACAATTTCTATCAACAAAAAGTAAAAAACACTATGAAGTCAGTATGGCAAAAAATGACGCATCCAACATTATTATTTAAGAAAAATAACATCCACAGAATTACAAAAGTGATAATTATGGTCTAAAATTATAAATGGTTTGATCAAAGTCTAAGTCAAGTGGGTAGTGATGGCTTAATATTCCATCATAGATAAGTGAACTAGCCATTTTCTTCACCCTAATATCTTATACACAAATTTGTTGAGTCTAAGAAAAGTGATCTTGCACAAGATAGGGTCAAATTCACAAAACCAAGACTCAAAGGTAAAAAAAAGTCACTAAAATAGGATGATGCAGAAATAAATGCTAGCAGATTTATATTACATGTTCAGGATACCAAATGACAGCTCCTCCTCACAAACAATGTAATTATACAAAAGCAAATATATCTTGCAGGGAATAATGTATGCCGTTTTGCCCAAGATATTTGGCAATAAAGATACTCAAAATATGAAATGAAAAAATATGTAACATCAAACAAATATCTGTTGTGCGGGTCAGTCTCAGAGGTTGCTGAAATCTTTCAAATATTAACAAGTGAAGGCTACTGGCTCACCGTGTCCTCACACACATTTGGAAACATTATTTAGTGATGGATGTGTTACGAAGATAGCCAGCTAATATGTGAACATTGAGATGATTGTTTCATCATTTTCCCTTTCTAAGGTGGACAGACCAGCTCATTTCTGATGCCAACCATAGACCTCAGGTAATTTAGACATATGGAAATGCATGGCCGTAGATGTATATTCATTTGTGTCCCTCACTATCCCAGTGGGACTAAGGAACTCTTGAGTAAAAGAAAGGACTATAGTACTCTTTCCCCGTACTGTGTCATCAACTGTCCCCAACAATCTGGATTACAATAAGGTTTACAGAATGTCCCTTTGATGAATGGTGTTTTATTGAATATTGTTACATCATTCACTGCATCATCCACCTAATTTTCCAAATTGTTAAATGTATTTGAATAGCTTTAACAATTAGCAGATGCAATGCTTTGCTTGTTGAGCTCAACAATGCTCTAACATGTTCAGTGCTTATTGTGATGGTTACCTGGCTGTGATTTGACGAGAACAATACTATTGCCTACTAGAATTGGTGGCCAAAGCATTTAGAGAAAAGGAAATTAAGGATTGTTGGAGCATTAAGGATCAATAAGTGCAATAGGGGAATGTTGTGTTAGGTTAGTGTTTTTATGAAGTGTGCTGTACTTGTGCTATGTGTGTGAGTAAATATTCGTATATGTGTGGTGTTTCAATTCTGCTTTTGTAGTATGTTTGACATGTATGTTTTTGTCTGTGTTTAGCGTTTGTAGTTTAGAGACATATGTGCGTTGTTTAGTTTGTAGTATGGATTGCGAGTTCAGGATACAGTAATGCTGGTTTTGTTTAATACATACAGCCTCATTACGACCCAGGTGGTAAGTTACCGCCTGGGTCGTACCCTTACCACCATGGTGTAAACTACGTTTGACAGCACTCCCCCTAAGGCCCCTCCCATGGTGTTCCTTCTGTCTGGCCCAGGTTTGGTTGGGAAGTTCTGATGGAATGTCCTGATTAGACACAGACACACGCACTCTCTCTTTACGTTACAGCCTTTAGTTTACTTGCGGGCCAAAAGCTGTTCAGTAATCACTGACATGTTACCCTTTGGTATGGCAGCAGGGAATACCCACAGAGATGAGTGAATTTCGCAGTGTGACTTATTATATGTAAATTTAATGATAGAACCAGGGAAATCCCCCATAGCCATATGTTTAGAGAACATTATCCATTATAAATATATAAACCCCAAAGCTGCCACCCCAAAGTAAACCCTTTTCCTTCTTGGCACTGTATCTATTCTTCCTATTGCTAACATATTGATTTTGTGTAAGGCACGTGTGGTTTATGGAATGGCATTAAAAACTGCTCCAACGGAAACTACTTGGCAGAGGCACATCCAACAGTGCAAAACCAAGACTGCGCAGAAATTGCTTACTGCAGCCTTTCCAAATCAGATTGAAAAGCACACTTGACGGTATGAACGGTATAACGGTATAAACAATGTGACTGTTATTATTGTTCAACTAAGTGGTTCACGGTATCTTTAACGGTATACTGTTATACCGTTACATCCCTAATTTGGAATACAATGTATTTTTTATGTTAAATTGGGAGAACAACTTCTTAATTAGTACCCGGCACTGTGTGTTCATGAAAAACACTAAAAGTGGATTGTCTCGTTTCCAAGCCATACCACAGTGTAATCCCGTGGATGCATGAATGTTGTTTGTGTGCCGGGTACACTCTTATTTTTTTTTATTTTTTAAGGCAACCTTGGAAAGGGAGAAGGGACCACGCGTAGCTCCTTCTCCCTTTTCCAAGCTGGTCTTTTTTTGTTCTCCCATTCATTAGTATGGAGCAAGTGGGCCCAAAATGGTGCCCTGTTTCTCCGTACCAATGAAGCAGTATGCGCGTTCTAGTGTTCCTAGAACTAACGCGTACTGTGACAAAACCTTTTCAAATGGCAAAAGAAATGCTGCTTGAAAAGGTTTTGTCACCCATTAGTATTCCGGGCTGAAAAATCTGGAAAACTAGTATCCCGAGCTGGCAGTCCCCGGAATACTAATGGCAATAAACTCCTCGACAGCAAACTAATACTGCCCACGTTAATGCCCACTCTGGTCTGTAAATATGGGCCTGGCGGCATTTCTTTGGGCAGTATTGGCCCACCCTATTGGGGCTTATTGCCTCAGTAAATGCCAGACTAAAACAAGCCCAAAACACTATGCCAGTCAACAACCTTTTTTGTCTTAAGTAGCCTCTGCAGCTGAACTGTGTCGGGTAAGGCTGAAGAAACAAAAATGAAGCATGGTAGTAGCATATCAAATTACAGATGCAATGGACCAAAAACCTCAAAGAAGACTTATCTTAAAAGATTTGGGAAACATTTCTAGATGTATTGGACCTGATTTACAGAAGGTTTTACAGTAGAATTGCAGCACAATAATTCAGGTCCATAGTCTTCAAAAGTAAAACATACATCAGAGCTACTTTAAATTACCTTTACTTGTTTAAGATTGTCAAGGCTTTACAGTAACACACTGACTGTACCATTAAATGGAATGTTTTATGGTTATTGCAATTATGTGTCTAAATAGTTTTCCTTGAGGAATCAGTTGAGTTTGAGCATAGTTGAGAACACTTATTTTTGTTTTCATGTTTGGAGTTGTAGTGCAACTGGGCACAATTTCTATCAACAAAAAGTAAAAAACACTATGAAGTCAGTATGGCAAAAAATGACGCATCCAACAATATTATTTAAGAAAAATACCATCCACAGAATTACAAAAGTGATAATTATGATCTAAAATTATAAATGGTTTGATCAAAGTCTAAGTCAAGTGGGTAGTGATGGCTTAATATTCCATCATAGATAAGTGAACTAGCCATTTTCTTCACCCTCATATCTTATACACAAATTTGTTGAGTCTAAGAAAAGTGATCTTGCACAAGATAGGGACAAATTCACAAAACCAAGACTCAAAGGAAAAAAAGTCACTAAAATAGGATGATGCAGAAATAAATGCTAGCAGATTTATGTTACGTGTTCAGGATACCAAATGACAGCTCCTCCTCACAAACAATGTAATTATACAAAAGCAAATATATCTTGCAGGGAATAATGTATGCCATTTTGCCCAAGATATTTGGCAATAAAGATACTCAAAATATGAAATGAAAAAATATGTAACATCAAAGAAATATCTGTTGTGCGGGTCAGTCTCAGAGGTTGCTGAAATCTTTCAAATATTAACAAGTGAAGGCTACTGGCTCACCGTGTCCTCACACACATTTGGAAACATTATTTAGTGATGGATGTGTTACGAAGATAGCCAGCTAATATGTGAACATTGAGATGATTGTTTCATCATTTTCCCTTTCTAAGGTGGACAGACCAGCTCATTTCTGATGCCAACCATAGACCTCAGGTAATTTAGACATATGGAAATGCATGGCCGTAGATGTATATTCATTTGTGTCCCTCACTATCCCAGTGGGACTAAGGAACTCTTGAGTAAAAGAAAGGACTATAGTACTCTTTCCCCGTACTGTGTCATCAACTGTCCCCAACAATCTGGATTACAATAAGGTTTACAGAATGTCCCTTTGATGAATGGTGTTTTATTGAATATTGTTACATCATTCACTGCATCATCCACCTAATTTTCCAAATTGTTAAATGTATTTGAATAGCGTTAACAATTAGCAGATGCAATGCTTTGCTTGTTGAGCTCAACAATGCTCTAACATGTTCAGTGCTTATTGTGATGGTTACCTGGCTGTGATTTGACGAGAACAATACTATTGCCTACTGGAATTGGTGGTCAAAGCATTTAGAGAAAAGGAAATTAAGGATTGTTGGAGCATTAAAGATCAATAAGTGCAATAGGGGAATGTTGTGTTAGGTTAGTGTTTTTATGAAGTGTGCTGTACTTGTGCTATGTGCGTGAGTAAATATTTGTATATGTGTGGTGTTTCAGTTCTGCTTTTGTAGTATGTTTGACATGTATGTTTTTGTCTGTGTTTAGCGTTTGCAGTTTAGAGGCATATGTGCGTTGTTTAGTTTTTAGTATGGATTGCGAGTTCAGGATACAGTAATGCTGGTTTTGTTTAATACATACAGCCTCATTACGACCCAGGCGGTAAGTTACCGCCTGGGTCGTACCCTTACCACCATGGTGTAAACGACGTTTACACCATGGTGGATGGCGGATTTACCGCCCCATTCCAAGGTGAGTGGGGCGGTAAATCCCCATTTCCCATTTTACCCTTCCCCATTCCCATTTTTGCCCCATAGGGCATAAAGGGAGTGGGGAAGGCGCTAATTACCCCACCGTAAACTACGGTGGCGTAATTAGCACCATGGTCCCTTAGCGCCATGGATTTTAACGCCTGCAAAAAGCAGGCGTTAAAATCACCATGGCGCTAAGGGACCTTGTAATCAGGTGTTAAGGGTCGGCGCCGTTTACGGTGCCGTTAACCCCTTAACGCCTGACTCGTAATGAGGCCCATAGTTTGAAATGTGTGGTGTGATGCTTGATAGGATGAGTTAAAATGTGTACAATGCTGGTTTGTTTATTTATAAACCAGGTGTATCAATCGTCATCTTTATTTCTGATACAACATTCATCTATAAAAGTATATCACATCTCAGCATTATCAGGTGAAATTCTCTCAAGAGTAATACAATCAAATACATCAATGGCGACTACCTTCGTTTTTACAAAGCAGCAATCATATATATGAAACCCATTCCCTTGACAGTAAAATCACATGAATTCATTCCTAAAACAATACACTATAATTAAAAAAGAAAATAATAACAAAACAATATGTTCCAATAACATGTCTGCAATCTTTAATCAATGGTCACATCATAACAATCCTCTCCTACACAGATAAGGATACACAGAAACAGAACGAATCTATAACATCTGATCAATTCCTTGCCTTCACAATTCCCTACCTTCTTGTTTAATGCAGCAATCAGTCTTGTTGCAACAACCAAACATCTACGTCTGGGAGAAAGGAGTAATACATAATTCAGTGCCTTTCTATAATTAACAATGTTCTTCTTTTCCACAACTGTACTAAGGCTGAACTTCCTATAGCCTTGTAGAAATTGCAGAATATTATAAAGTGTAATGATGATTTGCGTTCTTGACTAGAAGGAAACACTGTCTCTAGTTCCTCTGTCACAATATTTATGCACCAACCTGTAAAATAAATGTTTGAACTAAATGATAAGCTCTCGTTTGCATCATATCACTAGTCTCACACCCCTGGTCATACAGCCCTACCCAACAATTCTGGGAAAGGAACATGCAGTTTTATGAAACCTCAAAGGTATTTAAAGAAAGTAAAATCTCAACAAATGAGGTCTCCAGCTTTATGCCAGGCCAATCACCACAATGTTATTTAATCATAACCAATTTGTCAGCAAAACATTTATTTTCCTACCTCTATGAATCTCACTAAGTGTCACACACAATCTCTCATTTCCATTCCAATTCTATGTATATATTATGCACAGAAGAATATTAGGCATTCTAAATGCACTTCTATTGCTTGCCAATAGATGCCTCTCACAATTGTTCAATGCACAAACACAAGTTCACTGAATATGCAGATTTACATTAGAAAATGCATCAAAATACTGTCTGTTTTTACTATTCCCTCTGGCACCCACCATGCGCAATGTCTAAAGACTTCTAATGTGTAATGACTAAGATGTAGGAAACTTAAGGTGGCAAAATAAAATTACATATTGCCTCCCAACTGGCATCAAGCGATATAATACAATAATTGTGGGCATTTCAAAAAGGTCTGTGGTGGATTCTGGACCCATTTGGGATGTATGATTGCCATTAGTCTTGTTTGCTCTGACGTCTACCCCTACTTCTGCTACTAAGACATCCACTTTTTATCCTGTGACCGGTACAAACATGGTCTGGCCTCAGCATCTGTTGTACCAAACACAGGAAGAGACGTTGATCAATGCCCCGTCCAATCAACAATATTTTTAGAAATTGAGAACCCATCTCCAACATACGTTTTCACTGGCCCAATCTGGAGAAGTTTGTGGTAAGCACAAAGACCTACTAGGACTGGCAGACATCCAAAAAGGAATACAAGATAGGTGATCAAGTGTACCTCTATAATTTCCAAAGAAATCAAGTGAAGGAATGTAAGTTCCTTCAGAGCTGGAGAGAGACATATTAGATCAAAGATAAGATCACTTTAATTGCCTACAAGAGAAACATTCCAAAAGGTAAACAGATGGAGTATTGTTGTATCTATGCAAATCAGCTAAAAGCTTTTCATCCCCAGAATGTCCTAGATCAGATTGAGGAATTCGTTTTTCCTCCCATTAAGACAATTTCAGACTAAGAAAAGGAATCTCCATGAATAGGTGAGGTCATGTTTGGATGATAGGATGAATTTTTGAATAATATTAATAATATAAATATAACATATCATATATAGAATGTGTGCAAAGACTGCAGTAGGATGAAATATTTGAAGGGAGTGTAAAATATAAAACTAACAATGTCATTTATGTTATACAAAATAAGCATTTCTATCCCTCTATGAGTATTTAAATGAAAATTCCTTCCAGCTGTCTCGATCAAGGGGTGCAATGAAAGAAATGGTCATCCGTTGATGCTACAGCATAAACAAGCTCAAACAAGTTGTGGTTCTAGAAAAAGGAATACCTGGCAGGATGCCAGCAAGCTCTAATGGAATGGGTTTGTAATCAACTTTAATTGCAATAACATTTTTTTAAAAACCGTTTTTGCCTTGAAAATACCAGGGCCTAAGTGCTATAAATTGAATTACTAACAAGATAATTGAGCCTCTGCTGCAGAAATATTGGTGGCAGTCAAAATGCAAAGGATTAGGAAGATATACTGTCAAATGAAAACAACACTGCAATGCTTTCAGCTATTTCAGAGTTGTGGTATGGTGTGGAAAGCCAATGCATACCAAAGATTCATAGAGACAAATGTAAGACATATATTTATTCAACTACTGTCTGATTATTGTATAGAGCCATAATGACACATTTAATTGATTCACACAAATATATTAAATAAGGCATCCCATTTGAAAAGTCACATTTTATGAAAATTGCAAAGCTAGATATTTATATCTCTTCTCCATGGTGCTGATTTGAATTGACCAGGTTTTCACCTTAGTGCAGCCCAAAAATTCGAAAACTCATTCAGGAAGTTGATTGGAACAAGACAAATATTGTAAAAGTTTCAAATGAGAGCAGAAAGTCACACAGGCAATTCTTATCTATTAATTTGAATCAGGCCTATTTCATTGTGAGCTTCAAAGTTTATGTACACATTACAAATGGCATTGTGAACTTTGCAGGCCTATTAAACCAAGACATATTCTCAGCTAGTGCAAGAGAACAACAGACGCCCTATCACACCAATCTTCTCCTGAACCCCTAGTGGAATCATGGGTCGAAGATGCTGTGGACTGGTGAGAATGGAACGGCGCTGCAGCTGTGAAGCGACGTGTGTCGAAGTAATGTCCCTTCAGGCTCGGAATGCTGCAAGATCCTGAATCAGGTAAGGAATTAGATTAATGTCCGTAACCTAACCTCTTCTCCTATTTTCCCCTTTCTTCTAGGAGCTCCGGATGCGAGGTGGGGGTGGCAGAAGACTGGATGCAGGTTTGCAGGCACGGTGAGCGTTACGCTGCCGAATGCAGAATAACGCAAAGCGTGTGTTTTAGATCGAGCGTGGTTTAAATAGCCTCAAAAGTAGTCCCAGGTAAGAAGTCCCTAGAACCACACCCAAGTAAAAAATAGTCCTTGCAGAAAAATAGTCCCTTCCAGGTCTCACGTTGGCCTGGATGCATGTGCAGCAAGGTCTGCCTGAGCTAAGTGATGACTATGAGCCTGGTGCCTTAGGCGCCAGGACTGATTCCTAATATGAGCCTGGCGCCTAAGGCGCCATGACTGAACCCAGATAGCCCCTAGCCGGGGCTTCTGAGGTTTTGCTAAATGTCTGGATGCCAGCTTCCGGGACGGATGGGCTTGGTCCAGATGCCCGGGGGTAGGCATCATGACACTAGTTTTATAGGGACACAGGAACAGTGTAAGGTAAACATGTACTGTGTTTGTCATTGTAGTTCATTGTAGGTGATATTCCATTTGCATAAAATCTGATGCAGTTTTGAAATTGAGTGTGAAGTGTAAAACTGACAGCACATTTGTGCAAATTAAACACGGTTTTCTTTTTGTAAAATTAAGCCCCATTTAAAATAAAATATTTGTATTTCTACCAACATAGTGAATAGTTCAGGCTATGATGCAGCAATGAAGCTTCATAACCTGACACAAAATGATTGACAATGTCCCGCCAGTGGGAGTAATGTTTATGAAAGATTTTTGAATGAGAGGTAACTTTGAATAAAATAGTGCAAAATATAAAATTGATGTAACTCTCGACTCACAGGGGAACTTGTGCGAAGTGAAAGGGCAAGGGTGATTATACCATTCAAAGCAGTCTGAAGACTCTTCCATGTTGGATGGGGGAGCCAAATGTGGGTACATTATGGGTACAACTTTTTAAATTAACATTATTTCCCTAACACAAAGTTATAATATGTATATGAACATTACATAGACACGCTAGGAAAACCCAGCACCACAATTATGGTAGAAGCTGTGAAACAAGCAACCGTTTTCTGATTCTGTCTGCATCATTGGGGAAAGTTACATTGAAAAATTCAATTCAAGTGTACTTTGGAGATTAACCGATAAGTGTATGTTGGATGTCTAGTGGTATTAAGAGCGTAATGTAGATAGAAATGATAATAGAAATGTATTCTTGGACGTGAAAAACAGATTAATAGAGGCAGGTATATTTTGTTTTTTTAGCTAAGATAATTGCGCAAACAAGGCCAAAGGATGCCAGCGCTAGCGCCAAGGATTAAAGGGGAGGTGTCCGGCAGCGGTCAACTGTTAGAATGTGAGTGCCTTGCCCAGCACCCAACAGTGAAAGCTAGTTAGATAGGTTTAAACAGTCAGACTGCGACACACCAAGGTGTACAATGTTTTAATTCATGCGATAAACAGCCTGACACGTGCTTCGAGCATAGCTCTTCCTGTGAGGCTGTTACAGTTATTATGGCATGCTATTGTGTAGAATTGTACAATATAAATAACATCAACATTCAAGATGAAAGGACCAGGGGTGTAGGGGAGGTCGGGGTTACATCATATTGTATGTTCAGCAACCACACAGTTGTCATACATGGATGCCAACATTTGTAAAAAAATGCATTTGGTATTAGTGTACAGAAACATACATATAAATATCAGTAAGAAATTATTAATTTTACCCAATCAGGAAGTGGAATCAAGGCAGTACAAATATACAAAAAGGGAAAGGGAGAAAAATAAAACAATAACTAGCACGATGCACATCTTACATATACTTGAGAATTTATCACCACCACCTGATGCCTGATTGGTGTAATATCCTGCGATGCCCAAGCCCTGGCTCAATATTATTTATTACATTTTGTGTTCACTATTTAGTGGTTCAATTTGGACAAGATCACGTGGTAAATATGCTTTCTTTTGGCATCTGTAATTAGAATATTGACCAATTGATATTGCGCAGACCTGAGCCGTGACTGCCTATCCACTAATTTGGCTAACTGCTAGTTATTGTTTTATTTTTCTCCCTTTCTCTTTTCGTATATTAAAAAATATAAAAAGGTTCCCCTTGCCTTTGTGTTGATTTGCAAAGCATAATGCAACTCACAGTCCCAATATAGGTTCGTTTTAAAATGTGTATTAAAATTCAGAGAACTCACAACCGAACATAGGTGATATAGAGCAACCACGGGCATGGTGGCCATAACGGCCTGGATGGCAGGTGCTTGCAGTTTAAACAAAAAAGTGTTGGCTGATGCCATACGCAATCTGGTCTGGGACTGCCACCAATGGAGTAGTCCAGCCTGAACCACTAGGCCACATACCCTCTGCATGGAATAAACAAGCAGCTCCAGACATGTATGACTTGGTTGTGTCTAATCAATGGGAAGAAGCTTGGTTCCCTTTGGCAAACAGAGCAAGAAAGCCACATCTGTGCAAGGCCTCACTCACAGAGGGAGACAAACGATAACCAAAAACTGATGAGTGGAAGGTTTCAAATGAATCTTAACCACAGGAATTGCTCTGGGCAAACTTCCACAACACCTTTGCAAAAGGAGAACAGCCATATGAAAATCTGACTGGTACAATCATTGTGAGGGTACATCTGAGACACAAAACATGGCACATTTGAAGTGAAAGCTTTTGTTTTTGTTTTTTTTTATTTTTATTACCCATAGGCCAGGGTCCGTATGTTATGACAACGGACAACTGGAGCGTTGACCAGAAAACCATGAGAGTAAGAACATGCATGTACATTGTATGCTTTATTTCCAACTGCTGTCCTTTAGATATAGCCTACAGTGAATTAATGTTCTCTCAAGATGCGTACAAAAGTAAAAAGAATGATTTGAACGAAAAAACATTAGTCAAAACATATAAAACTGAGAAACGTTCATCATGCTGTTTTGTTGTATGTAACACTGCTCTTTGATGTATGCTTGCAACAATTATTAAATTCATCTAATAGTGCTAGAATGGTAGCAGAGAAACCTAAAGGAATACTAACTCCTTTTTTATTAAAAGTTCAACAAAATGTCGTGCACATCTTGTTTAAGAAGAAACTTTTATTAAATTAAGATTGTTCAATCTTGACTAACTTCAAACACCAGAACGACAGAGGACACTTAAATCACAACTGTTGTGCATTCAAAGGTGTATCTGCTGACGTTGTCAACCATCTAAGGTGATGATTACTTCTACTTCTGACAAGATTCTTAAATTGAGAACAGCTGTGCACTGTCATATGCAATGAAACTATTCATGTATTTCTCACAGGCCACCAAGCAGATGCCAGATGGTATACTGCAAACTTCGAGCAACTGTACATGTCATCCTTTACCAGAATAGAGAAAAAATAGAAAACAGCAGTTTTTTATCCCAATATCATTTTTGCAACCATTTTTAAATGTTCTCTGTAATTATTATCATACCGTACAATACCGTACAATTTGGTAAACATATTTCAATGGAGGTCAAACGAAGCACGAGTATGAAATAAAAGCATTGGCTAATTGTAATGACATATTATTTGATTTCATTTTAAACTCATCAAACTGGGAAAGACTCAATAATGAAAAGAAGATTAGCAGGCAATATAGGAGAATGTTTACATGTACCTGAAAGCAACACTGTCTGATGAATGCCCCTGATTCGTGATGTGCTGTCATGTTTCAAGCCACATCATTCTGGCAGTACATTAACAGGAGTGGTATTCTATGAAACATGATCATTAGAAAAATGTGTTTTCTGGATACATTTGCAATCATTAGCGTGTGTATACGTAACTGTGGTCATGTGCATTTGTTTTGCTTGGTGGTGTTGTTGTGGGTGTATTTTGTGTGTGCACAGAAATATCAAACATTAGCAAAGACAATTAGGATTTTTTTTTTTTTTTCAAACAGAGAATGTGACTATTTAAAGACACCACCAAAATAAAAAGAGTAAAGCCAGACCAGGACATATATTTCCTGGTAGTAAAATTGGTTCATGCCATACCTCAAAGTTTTCACACACACGAAAAATGCTAAACACATTAAAACATTACCACCTGGTACACAGCAGTTTTCAATAACATGCTAAGAAAGGTCCTGCTATTGCAAGACGGCATCCAAGAAAATAATGCTTTTGTCATTATGCAACCGACCACTAAGAGGTTTTCACTGCGTAACACATGTGAGCTTGAATAGGCACCTGCTTAAATTAATGAAATTAAACTGCAGGTCCATGACTACAGACAGTTCTCAAATATAGCCCATGGACACTATGTGATCTAGTAGTATTGAAATTCCTTAACACTGTGTTTAACCTTACAAAAGAATGAAAGAACAACTCGGCCAATTGACCAGTCCAACATAGGGTTTTGGGGAGTATGATGAACGTTTACGTAACATTTGAAATTAAGACCGTATATACAATAAAACATACATTTGTTGTTCTTTGCCACCACTGATGATAGGGGTCATATATGCTAGGCTTCAGGCTCATCAGTCAAGGAGACAATGCAGATGAACTATGCATGGAAAGGAGAGTCACAGTAGTGCATATGAATCAACATATTTGAAGAAAAGAGTGATTATATTATAGTGTTAAAATGAATGATACATATTTCTTAAAATGCATTCTTTCTTAAGATAACATTTCTGATACACATAAACAATGTCATCATTATGAGATAGGAGTCAAATAACAAGACCCTATAGTTAGGGCCACGTTGCTGTCCCAGTAGGAAGAACACGTGTTTGTCAGTATATAACTTTTGCACCATTCCCCAAATCTGCATGAAACTCTTAAAAAATAACATAGACCAGTCTATGAATGTTTCTGCAATGTTGTATGTGGTTTCATCAGAAGGGGAACTTATAGGGGAGTCCCTTACCTTGTACAGTCCTGATTGAGTTGCATTGAAAAGATTTCCGTTACGCCCCTCAGCATGCACCCATGGCCAGTCATATGTGTGCAAGGAGAAGCCTTGGATCAAAAGTGTGTTTTCATACATTTGGTACAATTCCATCCAGTGATTTGTTTAAAATGGGCTAAAGTAACAATAAAAGTGTGATAATTCAGTTTGGTTTTCAGACTTACTTCCTGGTGTCCATGTGTGCAGACTTTCTCAGGGAAATTGATTGGCTAGTTAGGAAGAAAACAAGTAATGTGATTCGCTGGCAGCTTGCAAAATGAATCCGAAATCTGCCACTCTGGATTGAGAACCTTTTTTTCATATCTGTAAAAATTCCCAGCAAAATGAATGTGTGTTTTTGCAGTTTTGGCGGCATAATGTATCTGACTTCTATCCGACCCCTGCACCTTGCCTACGGTTGGGGGACGCCAGAGGGGTGTAATATGCCATCAAAGCAGAATAAAATGGCTGTTCGAAAACATTGGGCACATTTCAGTTCAGTTTTAGTGACCAGTGTGGTACTTTAAGTCAGGATGGCCAGGTGGAACCTGTGGTCACTGGTCATGGTTGACCATGGTCCTAATATACCTATGCAAGAAAATTGTGGATGGCTTATAACTTGGCCCACTTGTCTGGGGTATGTAATCTGGCCGTTGGCCATGTGCAGGGGTCTATGGATCTTGTACAGGTACGATGACTGCTGTGGTTGACCTGGAGAGGCCTGGGAATGCCTGAAAGAATGTAACCTGATATCTACAGGAACAAAACTATTTGCAATGGCTTATATAACTTGACCAGATTGTCTGAGGTATGACCACAAGCAAAGCCTCAGGAAATCTGGCAACGGCCATGGCCAGCGGACATGCCCAGTCAGGCACAGCGCCATTATGGGAATGTTATGGTTAAGTTGTCCTTTTGAAAATAAAAACCTCTGAAATTCAGTGAATTTCCTTTATTAAAGGGATCTTATTGCTGAGATGCTCTAATAAAATAAAAAAAATTAAGTGAACAACCTTTGTTAAAGGGATGTTATGGTTAGGTTACCCTAATAAAAACCAATTAAAATCAGTGAAAAAACACTAATAACTGGGTGCTATGGTTCTGATACAAAATCGAAAAACCATACAAATGTGCCAAAACCATAACTCGTGCCTCAGCATTGCACAGCAAAAAAAAAAATATATATATATATATCTATCTATATATATATATATATAGATATATATATATATATATATCTATATATATATATATATATATAGATAGATAGATATATATATATCAGTTTCAATTTAATATTTCAAGGTTTTGAGATGTAATGTAAAAGTAAATGGTTTCTCTGTGAAAGTGAGAGAATGTTCTCCATGTTTTGCTATCCCACAGTGGATGTTTTGTGCTCAAATAAATCTTTTGCATACACAGAGAAATGCTTTTGTTGTTATGGATTGTCAGAATGTTTGGAATGCTGCCCATAATATAGACTTATGGACTGAGGGAGGGGTTGTTATTCCAGGATGTAATGTATGTATTTATTTATTTGTATTTGTTGAGCGCACAGAAGCCCTTGGGCATCGTGGCGCTTGTGACAGAAGATGATAAAAACTTAGTTACAGAGATATGAGCAGAGCTTTGTTGCAGGAAGGAATCAACATGGTACATGCATAAACACCATACATTTTACATGAAGTACATAATGTAATACAAGATCATGTAGGGATGTGCGTGAGAAGTAAGATGTTGGAAAGGGGGTGTCGGGAGTTCTAGTTGAAGAGGGCAGTTTTGAAGTGTTTCCGGAAGACAGTGAGGGATGACTCAGCTCTGTGGTCAGAGGGGAGAGCATTCCAGAGCTTAAAGGCTATGTGTGGGAATCCTAGACCCCCGGCTTTGGCCATGTTGATGTATGGGATGTTCATATAGTTGGTGTGATTTGATCTGATGGGTCGTGTGGATTTGGTCCTAATTAAGGTTTCTGACAGGTATGATGGTGCAGTGAGATTGATATATTTATGAGAGATGGTAAGAATTTTAAAGGTGATTCAGTCTTTGACTGGTAGCCAATCGGCTGCCTGTATACCTTGGGTGATATGATCACTTTTCGGGATGCTAAGAGCAGCTCTACGCGCATTTTTTTGGGTAACTTGGGGTTTGTTTACGGTGCCTGCTAGAAGGGCATTGCAATAGTCTAGCTTAGCCCCTATTGTAGCTCTGGCAATTGAGAGGCAGTTTGGTTCAGTTAAGAAGGATTTTATGGCATTGATTAGTTTCTTGGTTAGAGCTGAGGCTGAGGCAATGGCGTTTACATGTTTGTCCATTGATAGGGTGGAATCAATGTGGACCCCTAATGTCTTTACTGATGAGGATGCAGGGATGCTAGAGTTATCTATGTCAAAGTTGGCATAAAGGGGGTCTAGTTTGGCCAGTGTGGTTTGTTGGCCGAGGATCAAGATCTCCTTCTTGTCCCCATTGAGGCAAAGGCTGTTTGTTGCCATCCAGGCTTGGATGGTAGTGTAGATTAGATGCAGTGCCTCTGCATCTTGTGCATATGAGCCTGTTAGGGGAAGCAAGACCTGTGTATTGTTAGCATAATTGGTGTATACGATACCGAGAGCGTCGAGCTTGTCGAAGAGGGGCTTTGTGAAGAGGTTATAGAGAGTGGGGGCTGTGCAAGAGCCCTGTGGGACTCCACAGTGGATAATGACCATCCACCAAGTTATGGCCTGTGAAAAAGCCAATGGCCAAATATTGGGGGAAGGTCATTATGAAAAGTGATAATGACCCCTCCCAAGGTCCATAAGACTATTAGCACATGGTGGTAGTAGCAATACATGTTTTGGAGTTTTTCGTGGTGGAGTATAAAATGGTACTTTAAGAGTGAGTAAACAGACAAACTGAGTTAGTGAATTAAGGGCCTAATTCCTGGAACATTCAGCACGGTGCAAAGTGATTTTGCAGTGCAATTGCTCCACAAGAATACATGTTGCACCACTCTGTGAATCAAGGTGTTTGTTGTGCAAAGTCACTATGCACCAGTGCAAAGTCACTTTTCAACGCAATAAAAGTTCCATGAATTGGGGCCTAAATGTAGTATTTTGGAGTATTTAAATAACATGGTTGACTTTATAATGAAACATTTTAAATGCAACTTGGTTGAACTGAAACAGCTGTAACATACGCATGCTTTAGGTGTCATGTAAAAGTAAAGAGTTTATTGATAAGTAAGTGAAAGCATTTTCCAATGTTTTATACTTCTGTTATGTGTGCTAAATAACATGTTGCAGAAAATGCAGGTGCTGTCAGAGAAGAAATGTCTTCTTGAAACAAGGTCTTGGCTGGAAATTGCATTGTTGTTTACCTATCTGCTTCTGAAGACAAATGTTCAGAATGCAGACAATACCAGTAGTTATTGACTACACTCTTAACAATATGATTGGCTGAGAGGAGGTCAATAAAGATTTCCTTGTGGTAATCGTTTATATTGACAACATCTGGAGCATTCTGACTGTCTCAGCGGAGGTCAATAACGACCTCAATGTGCTCAATCAATTAACAGGTAAATCTCCATTATATTACATCTAAAGTGTGTCTGATATGATCATTTTTGAGAAACGTGTTTTGTATTGATGTATTGCCTGAGCTTGTTATATTGGTGATGTAATATAGTATGTTTAAAACATTTTGTTTAAATATTTGTGAAATTAAACATTTACGTTTTAACAAATGCAAAAAACACATAAAACCTTGTAGTCACGAAGAGGCATGTATGTTCACTTCTTATAGTGCACAATACAGTGGTGTCCTTGATGGAATTCCATATTGAATTATGACTGTCGCATTTGTAATGCTTTGAACTACTATTAATGTAATGGGAAAGTCACTTCAGCATCTTATAGTTTTCCCCATTACCTTTTTGAAGCAAAGCTATTACTCCTAGTAATTGCACTGCCTTTGCCTTATAGATAGTAACAATGAAAGCACTCAGCAATCTCTTCCTCTTCAATTATTAAAACACTTTCACTGCAGCTTTTAGTGAAACCACTATATCTGTAACCGCTTTTAAAATTTCTAAGTCCGGGGATTTTCTTATTGGTGTTAAAGTCTCCTGTTTTATAATGTATGTACCCTCCCCCGTCTATCTTGCCATACGTTTGCTTCTGCCTGTGAGATGCATTGCTTGCCCATCATGTTCAAAAGGACTTCTAAAACACATTCTGTAGCATTGGGCAGATATGCGGATCCTTTGTGGACCGCCCTCTGGGGCTAATGTGGGTGTTGCACTAATATTGAACACAGCAGAGAATCAAATGTTTCCAATTCTTTTTTTTTTGTTTTGTTTACTTTTTGAGCATTATGGACTGGTATTCCACACACGAATTATTCTTACTAGAAATACTATCGTGTGACAATGCACAGGTGTGGGGTGGGAACCCTCCAAAATACCCATATTTAGACCTCAATCCAATTGGTGAAGGTAAACATATGATTTAATCGGAAAACAATGGCAGCACATCAAAAAGAAATCCCCTCAAGCGAAGAGATGCATTTCTACATCCCACCCTTCGCATGAGAATGTAGCACTCAAAAAAGTTCCAGAATGTGCTAAAAGATGTTTACAATTCCGATTCTCTTTTCTCTGCAGTACGCAATGTACAAACTGCTGTCCCTCGTGGGCGGCCATCCCACAAATAGTGATAGACATTCATGTATGATTTTCTTTTTCTGGAAACGGACATGGTGTATGTCTGAAACTGTGCATGCGATATTTCAGACATTCTGCAGGTCCGCATGGTTTTAAACACCTATAAGCAGTTAACCCACAATAAAGATGGACTCCTCGCCTTACCACATGCTGTAGCAGTAGTTATCACATGCAGTATCCCTAACGGGAATTCATCCTGATAAAAATACAAACATCTGTGTTTGTAGTGACTGCTTTTCTGTTTAGGCCTTCTGCACTTCAGTATGCACATTTCACCATTCCCCAAGTTCCTTTTTGCTTGCTGGTGGAGAGAGGCATGAATCAGTATTGACTGATTGATTGTTTAAACGTACACTGCCTTCCCTCTTGTGTTTTTTGTCCATTATTTGTGTATTCTCCTCTTGTATCGTGGTAATTACAATTTCTGCTTTTCATTGGTCTTTTATAAGTGGTCTTTGTAACAATGTTATGGCTCAGGAAGGAGAACAACAAAGGGTTAGTAATAATAATAATAATAATAATAATAATATTATTATTATTATTATTATTATTAATAATAATAATAATAATAATAATAAAAAGTCACATTTTTTAAATAGTGATTATAACACATTCCTCTGTCTTCTAAACTATGTAACAATTAGTGTTCTTGTTACCAAGTTCCCAAAGGTGGGTATCACTTAGCCCACATACTTCTAAAGTGAGCACTTACATCACTGAGCTCTTTTAGCAGCTTACCAAATGGTTTGTAAGAAGTTGCTCCCTGAAGACAATCCTCGTAGGGCTTGAATTTGTTGCCGAAGTATCTTGTATTGAGTCTGCTCATGCTTGCAATTCAATAATGCTTTATTGATATATTCTTACAATAGATTCAATCTAGTCTTTAAGAAAGAAAATTGCTGACTTCACAGTCCTGACAATGACAAGTGATAACAGATAAAAAAAGATGGAATCATGTCAAAGATTGCATCCTCACTACATTTTAGAGCTTGCTGACTTGTCCACACCTTACGGTCTAATCAATAAGAGAGTAAATGTGAGAGCAAGAACGTGTACATTTGTGAGGTCTGTATCGCGTGTGAGTAGTGCTGGTACCTCAACATTACAGGTAATTAGGCCAGATTCTCAAAACCTGTTTGGCAGGAATGATCAGATGTGCTAGGGTGTTTCATAAATTGTGCCCAGAAAGATGCCCTTTTTACCCCTATTACAAATGTGTGCAAAACAACTGAACTTTCTGGGTATTTCAACGTGCATACAGAATTCACAAACACTGTGCACATTGCCATGCACAGAAACCAAACACATTCCAACGGATCTGTTAGGCACAGGTCCAGGGGGGTGCCCAAATCATGACAGGGCCAGTTTGAACTGCTGCTGTTATAATTGAATTTCTATTCCCCAAACACATTTAGGGGTTCCTTAAGGGCCTGACACTGTGAAATATGCTTCCAGCACCACATACATGCGGGAAGACTGTCCTATATTGGTGTCTGGACAGTGCTCCTTAAACGATTGTAAGCAAAGTGACTGGAGAGTGAATCGTTTGTGCTGCTATCTAGCCCCCAAGAAATGTGCAGGTGATCTTATTCACAAAGGCAACCTGCACATTCCCTTATGAGGGACAAGAAACAAGTGCATTCTCTGCATTTTAACATGCACCACTTTATGGAAATCTGATCCATTACATTGAACACAATACATAATTACAAAATTGCATGACAGAGATTCATAGACATGAAACCAGAGATCAAGCCTCTGCAATAATATTGAATCTGACACCTAATACCCTGTAGTTTGTTACCTGTGCATTAACATTGTATCTGTGCATCTGACCTGCATACAAAACAAATAAGTCGGTCTCTTATTAAAGCCCCATATTGTAGATGCATTCATTGCATCTGCCCTACATTTAAAACAACACGGCCATTTGTCCCTTATGCCCTGTAGTATTGCCCGAGTATTTACAATGCATCTGACCTGCATTCAAATATAATGTAAAAAATAATTGAATCTGGCCGCTGAGTTGTTATTGTGAGTGTATCTAATTGGCACTTGAAAACTGAATCTGACCCATAAATACCTTCTCACTGGCATTTGTCTTGCCCCCACTCGACCTAAATGATCTGAGGGACAGCCATTAGTTGAAATGGATAATAATCACAATTTTTCCCATAGTAACTGCAATTACATAAACTTGCTACTTGATGTGACCTCTAAAAATGGATGGAAACATTTCCAAAAGAACAGTCCCAATATTATCCCATACACCCATTACACTGGTTGCTATTGGGGCCACAATTCATAAGAATGGTAGATGGACATTCTCATGTTTACTAATCATCTGCATCTCTGGGATGGCAAATATATTCTTTAATTTTGTGAAACCACTTTAATCACTGGACTATGCTGAGACACAACCATCCTGCCACACACAAAAAAACAAACAACCTGGTCATAAACACATACAAAAATGAAATCCTTATGTCCAGATTAAAAACTCAACCTTAGTTGTATTTGACGAGAGACTACCCAAACTACTCAGATTGGTGATAGACATTATCAAATTCCAGCTGTCCCAAAACCCTCCAAGTACCTTACTCTTAACCAACTAAGAATGTCAACCAATGCCAACCACCCAGGAAAGTCCCAGACCACTGCTCCAAAGGGGAATATACATCCATTCAGAAAGACTACTAAGGTTATGACTGACAGAATCCAATGGTAGCCTTACCTGATATACAATACCCTTCTCATTCTATTGGGCTAACCTCTGCAAACCCACAATCTCTGTCCCACCTAAGAAATCAGATATCACATATTTAAAAATAGGCACAGCTAACAGCTTTTACAAATATGTGCAGCTGCTGCCAATGTGTTCAATAGTTCAATGTGGATTTAATGACAATCTCAGAAACATTGTTCCATGATAATTACCATATAGTCATTGGGGGTCGTTACAAGTTTGGCGGTCTGGAAAAAAGTGCTGGTATTCCCTCATACCAGCACTTTTCCTGACCGCCAAACTTCAAGTTTGCCTCTGGGGATCACTGATTTTCCTCCAGCCAAGAGCTGAAGGTAAATCGGGCCCCCACTGGCAAAAAGCAGCTGGTATTTCCGGCACTGGTTTTACCAGTGCCTGAAATACCGGCAATCCCCTCCATCGAGTCAAATGGGACTCCATAGAATGAGGATTTACCTGTTTTCCGACTGCCAGTAATATGCCAGTAATACCGGGATATCAGGCACTGGAAAGGCTAATACCATGTGCTGGTTTCCTGCCTGAACTACCGGAAGGATCCCAGCAAACTTGTAATGAGGTCCATTGAGATTGACTTCATAATACCACCTGACTCAAATACAACTCATAAAAGAAGAGGAGGAGAAACCCTTGCATACCCAGAGATACTAAGGATAGCTCATGTGGACACACCGCTCTCACACTATTTTGGAAAAATTGCACGTTAATGCTGCATCAACAATACCACATCCTTGACTGTTATTGTGGTATACTACCCTCCACACTTCAACTCCTCATTGCTTTAGGCATTGTCAGAGATACTCACTAAAATACAAGCAATTTCAGAGACAATCCTTGCAATTGGGGTTATTACCCTATAGCTTGAACAAACCAGAAAATTAAAAAAGCCAACTATTCTTATAATACAATTAATAATCTGGGTTTCAGTACCTGGATTGATAGGTGTACCCATAACGATGTTCATGCACTTGAAATCATCTAATCATTTCAGCTAGCCCTCAAGCAAAGCAGACATATGTAATTATCATTGTCTGGTCATTACCTCCTACTAAATTAATGTTAGGTCCAAATCCACATAAATTACATAATCATAAAACAACACGTCATTAGAGATAAAATTATCAAAGTCAATGAACAATAGGTTAAAGAAGATTCCTCACCAGCCAAGAACGATAATAGTGTTTGGAGCAACTCCTCCCGTCTTTTAGAAAAGCGGAATGCAGAAACCATTAAAACACTGAATATTATTGCACAAATTAATCCGAATAGGATAAAAACCATCACTGAAAATAAAACCAAAGAAGTAACCCACTCACAACAAACTAGTAATCAACAAACACACTCATAGGATCTGCCTAATTCTCTTGATTTGCGATAGTATTTCAGGCTATAATTGCCCAAATTCAACTAGCCTTGATACCTGAAACAATCAGTAAGACCAGACACAATATAACAGTGCCATCTGCCTGAATATATGGAATTTCACTCCATCATGACCAACAAGATGATCAATTTCACTAAACAACTTAACACCTTAGCTGAACAATCCAACCCCTGCCCAGCCACATTGATGAAGGGAAACATAGCTTTCTTGATGGGTCCTCTGATCAAATTTCATAATGCACCACCAACATCTGGCAAATTCTAAATGCCCATAAAGGGCATCACCATAACATCCATCCTTATAAGATGAGTGCTGATCAACAGATAGGTGAAAACTACAGAGCTACATCTAACATCTTTTTAATTGCTAAGATTTTGGGAACTACCTGTATAGCCATTTACAGTGAAGATAACCTTGTACTTCATGAAAACCAGTCTGGTTGTTCATCAAACAGGAATACGGACGCAATTCTCTGTTTCATGAAAGAGGACATTCTAAACATGTTTAAGCACAATACACCAACAGGCCTAGTATACCTTGATCTATTGGATGCCTGCCATGCCCTCAACCATCAGACATAAATACAATGATTAAACGTTCTTATAGGAAAATACAGGAAAATAGAGTACTGCCTTGGAGTGATTTAGAATCCTCCTTGATGACCGTACCCTGAAAGGTCATCAAGGAGGTTATAACTGTATCACACCAGGACTGAATAATCCCAACTGGCACACAGTTGCAAAGATAATAATACACACAGTCAACTGCTTTGACGTTCGGACCATCCATAACAATGCTCCTAAATACCTGAAATGTTATATAAAGAAATATGTACCTACAAGAGCTCTAAGCACGTCACAGTGTATCAATAAAATCACACCCATGATCAGTCTTTCTCAGTATTTGGTCGTAAACTCTGGTATGACCTACCCATATCCCCAAAAGAAGAATATAGCCTTAAGAGGTGAAAATGGATGAGAAAATCATTCTCCTTGAAAAGAAGTCTAACTCGGGCATGCATGCATACATTAAACAAATAACCTTCATTTTCCGCCATTGTGCAAAGAATGTGGCTCTTACACATTTACACCTCATGGCATTTACCCAAGTACACTTGTATGTTTGTTTGAAGATGAATAACTTGCAAACATCAGAATTTCTGTAACTAACAGTGACTTAGTAAAACCATCATTCACTTTATGTCTGTCAGCTCAATTCTTGCATACTGACTGTAGCCAAGGTTGAGATTACATCTTTTCATTTCTAATCACTGAATTTAGTTTTCTTCTCTGTGATCTAAGTTGTGTACCTGAGAACTAACACATTTTCGGTTTTGCTTGTAACCATAACGTCCCTTTAACAATGGTTTTTCACTGAATTTCATTGTTTTTTTTAGCGCAACCTAACCATAATGTGCCTTTAACAAAGGTTTTTCACTCAATTTCATAGGTTTTTGCCAGTGCACCCTAAATGTATACTCACCCCAATGTAGCAGCTCTAGAACCCGTGGAGATTATGAAAGTCTGCAGACATCAGGTAGCATTCACAAAGCCCAGAAGCACAGGGTCAACAGAACATGTTGTACCCTTTAACCAACAAACAGATATACATAAAACAACATTACTTATATTTACAACACCCAAATATACCTTTCTGTACAAATCATCATTTGAAAATGTATTTTCTTTTCATTTAGCACAATATAATGGAATGCACCAAGAACAAGCCATAACGGTACACCTTATATTATTACTAAAGTACAACTCTTCATACAGACTCACATACACCAGGCACTCATTCCAAAGCAACCTCTTACCAAATAGTAAGTACACTGCATTTAGTTCTCTATTATTACCATTAATTATTTAAACATGTCTTATAAGCAAAAACCACTATTTTCTATTTTAAGAGAAATGGAAAACACACTTGAGTGGTCAGAAGAGAAATCCTAAAAGACGCAATTGGTGATGATAACATCTACAATGTTAAAGAACACATCATTCAATATAAACAAATAATGGAATTTATACAGAGCTCAGTGAAATAATAATGTATTTTGTCTTATAGCACATATTTTAAATGAAGAAACAACACACTATAATTAATTATGGAAAATCCTAAGAATCACAAAACAATCTCTATCCCCAACTGTACATAATTAAATCATGATCTTGTCTGCAAAATTGGATGAACTTAGTAGTGACTTTAAGGAATGTTTAAATTATGTTAAACAATCATGTTATTAGAAATGTTGATTGACAGTCCTTCTTGTACCTGCATCAGCAATCACCCCTATCAAATTCCCAAAATATAAATGAAGCCGCATTGATGAAACCTCACTCCCTCTTTCAATTCCAAACTCTCCCATTTATGTTTCCCATTCTGATACACCATCACTTTCATAAATACATTTATTTTTTAAATTATAAATATCTTGTACATTGTTCTGTCATATTTGTTTTTTAAAACTCGAATTAATGTCCAATTACTGTCGGTTTATAAAATTGGTTGTCCACAGACATTGTGTCTTGTCCAGACATGTCCGTTCTTGCATGACACTCTTTAATTAGTCTGCAGACAGCACACCAGTTTGTGGACAACCATACGCATGACCCCGGCGGTATCCCGCACGATGCTGTCCGCAGTCTGCCATTCCAGCTGCAGACGATTGGGGACATTAGCATGTGACCGCACTCATGCGGTATGACACTATGTCCGCGGACAGTGTCCATCACCACTGACAGTTTCAAACTGCATATTTGGACAAGGTAGTATTTTGCAAGTTGAAGGTTTACCCTTGCAGAGCTCCTAGATCCATCAACTTTTTACAACTTTCCAAGGGTTATTTTTGATTTGATAGCCCATGGATAGTCGCAATGTCCCTGACAGTGCCTTCGACCACCACCAGCACAACAACCGTCTGGAGGGCCTGGACAGGGGAACAGACACAGATATGCAGAAGAGGATGAAGGGGAAGAGCAAGATGAGGTAGAGGAAGTGCCTACCACAAGAAACCCTGGAGTGAGTCATGGGTGTGGTGTTTTTCTACCATTGTTGGGGGTGAACTAAAGGCTTGGGCAGCCAAGGTGACATGCACTGAGTGATACTCAGTCATGGAAAAAATAGGCTGTACTCCTACGGGACCTCCATGCGCTGCCACACCAGATCCAGCCACCCGGGTGCTCTGAGAAAGGCTGTTCCTTTGTCAGGGAGAACTTGACAAGCTCTACCCCATCTTCCTTGACCACTCCTGCCACCACATGGACTACCGCAGTGGGGCATAGGATCCCATTGGACATCTTGCAGGCCATACAGGACAGTGTTGACCCTTACCTTTTGAGGGTCACAGTACTCTGTTTGTACTGTGACACACTGATCTGCAGGGCAGACCAATTTCAAAATGTTTTCAAGGCCACAGTAAAGGAGTACGAGAAACACTGCAACCCACCTTAAATCTAAGGCCCGCCCAACCTCTTGCTCTGTCAACTTGCCAATGGAGCTCTGTGGTTGGTGCCCCTTCCCTGCCTTCCCTCCCCACCTTACCTTGTCTCTACTGTAAAAACCAAAAAAAGCCAAAAACATACAAAATCAAGAAACACACGTTAAAAAATAGAACCATGAATAAAAATCACAGTACCTTTTGGAGTCTGCATAATCCATGGACAGTACGAATGTCCACTGACATCTGGAAACTTCCAGGTGTGTGGCGGGGTAATAAAAATCTATTCACTTGTTTTTTGTTAAAATAAATGGTCATTAAAACAACTTTTTTTAAATTTTGTTTTTTAAAAATATTTTTGGGGATTATTTGGTTTTATATACTGAACTAACAAATATTCGACTGAACTCTATTACTTTTTCTAACTTTCACAAAAAGTGCTTACATTTTTGTCCTGTTTTTCCTTTTTGTTTACTTCAACTACAAAAGATTACTTGAATCCATATTGTATGTGTTCACAGAAGCTGCTTCAATGACTTTTGAACATTTTCAAGAAAAAACTGATTAAACTTCCACACGCTAAGAGCAACTTTAAAATGTTCTACAAATCTTTTCCATCTGCTTTTCATTTCTTTTAGACACAGTGCTGCTATAAAGGCACAAATGCAGTGTTTAAACGTCATGAACATTCTCCTAAAAAGGT
Organism: Ambystoma mexicanum; assembly: GCF_040938575.1. Lineage (NCBI taxonomy): Eukaryota > Metazoa > Chordata > Amphibia > Caudata > Ambystomatidae > Ambystoma > Ambystoma mexicanum. Next base: position 431,006,297 of record NC_090939.1, on the reverse strand, counting down.
AAAAACTGTTACAAAATAAGCATTTTCCATTCAATATAAATGTCACACTTTCCAACCCCACTCATTACATCCTTCATACTGCTACCATTCTCCACCTGCTCACACATATGTGTATACTGCCAAAATATCTATATATAACACTTCACCTTAGATATAAAGTACTCTTATTTACCAACCTCTACTATAATACAACAAACACTGCAGCAACAACAATCTGCCATTGCATTACCACTAGGACACAGCTTCCCTATTCTTTAAAAACACTGCAACACATTACAAATACATTGCACCACAAACACAGCACTTCTTTTATTATAATAAGCAAAATGAAAATAACCTAGATATGCACCTTTCTCACACCCATGTTTGCCCTGTTCCTTCTAATGTCCCAACCAGCACTAGTCATACTCCAATTGCTCTAACAGCATAGTTAGCATACTTTAGTACACCACCCATAACACAACTCTATTAACTCTTTTTTCCCAACAACTCCTCCTACCTTCATAAATAACCACCTCTCTTCCTAACAGTACTTCACCATTACTTACTAAAAGTACTTCACCATTACCACATATACCTACTAACTTTTGTTAGGGATAAACTCCCAGGCAAGCAGGGCGGGTTGTTGGGAGTTCATGGACATCAGACTCATGGAAGGCCTAACTCCTTCCCAATCCCAAAAGGAACATTAGTAGTAAGCAAGTGCAACTGAGGTTTATTACAGCCAACAAACCACAAGGATCAAATACGCAGAGGAAATTCCAGCACAGCTCAAAGAACTCTGGCTCGCAGGCCAGTTTTGATAGTAAATTGCATCACAAATGCATCACACCCTGGGCCCTTCTCCAAAAAACATATCTACACTCCAGATAGGATGCTGAGTGGTAGCCCCCCCTATATCAACGCCTATAGAGGTTATCGGATAGGCTCTCGCCATGTCAGGTTTCCGGCCTGGTCCATCCCAAAGAACTGTTACTTACTAAATGTTACAATATGTGAACCCAATGATTGGTCAGTGGCCCCAGCTACCAACCCTTAGGACCATAAACTGTGATTGGCTGAGCTGTGAGCCCCAGGCCTGGGACAAAATCAATTCCCAGCTCGTACTGCACCTGTTCTTGGTTCTGTGTGCAACTATGTGTCTGCGATGTAACTGTATTAAGACCATTATTGCAATACAAGTGCTCCTTTCTCATCGAATAACTGTAGCTCACATGTAACAAGTTTGTTGCGATCACCGTCTGGTCCGTGAGATGGCTGCGCTTCTCAGCCCCCGAGTCTTGGCTCATTTTCAGCATGGCTGGGTTACGTGCCAAGAGACCATGTTACTGAGTCTTGGAGTTCTGAATTATTCTGATTTTAAGGAAAATGATGCTTCTCTACTGTCAGTGTTACTTCAGCACAGAGAATTGAGTACCCCTCTCTACTGAAAAACTTGGAGTTACAGAGATTGGAGTTTTTGTCACACAGATTTTAACATGTACATAGCAACAAACATCCACATGCGTTGGTGGATAAAAGATGCTCCCATATTTTGCTATGCCAGTGATGCCACTGTTATACAGTTTATTGAAAAATACATTGCCTGCAACATCCCTTCAGAAACTGCATACACAAATCTTATGTTTCCAAAAACATAAGTGTGGCAAATACTGCCGACGTAGATATGAAAACAAAGGTAAATATACACTAAATGTCGCTTTGGCTTCCCTAGACCAGTTTGCGCAAAAATACAAGAAAATAGCTTGATGTCTTCTTCTGTTAGGCACAGTGTAAAAGGCAAATCCTCTAAAACACATACAACATTAAAAGGGACAAAGCATCCAAGTACATCAATCATTACAATGCATTCATTGCCCTTTTGTAGAATGCAAATATAGACATACAAAACATTGCATACAATTCCACTGCAGTTGCAAGATATGTCACAGCCTAGTTCACCAAAGCTGGGAAAACAGTGCTAAAAGTTCTGTGGGATGACATATCATATGATAAAACACTGTCACAAAGAATTGTACAGCTTTGTTATTGAAATGCTCTCCCATAGAGAATGTGGGTGTTACGGAGCTGGAGACCATTTAATTGTTACAGCCTGATATGGCAAATCTGAACACATTGTCTGGCTAAACCTTGTTCTAGCTTCATCCCGAAAAAGAGTACTAAAATCCTACCAATAGATAGAAACAATTTCCGCAAAACATACCGCCAGCCAGGACATTTAAAAAAACAAAAAAATAAAATAAATCTTATCATAATATAAAATAATATCACACTAGAAGAGACAACTGGTAAATATGTAATCTCAACTTGTGAAGGAAGTCTAGTGAAACTTATCAATCCCAGCCTAATGAATCATATAAAGTTAATATTTAAATCTCTGCAACATAGAGAACTTTATTACGTGGCCCTTCGATGGCTTTTTAAACCCTGGAGAAAAGAAGCATTATTAGGTGACCATGACTCATTTGAAGCTGCATTCAAAGCAAATGAAAGCAGTATAACAAATGTCAATTTCAAACAATACAAAGAAAGGTTGGACAACGAACGCCAACAGGAGGAAGAAATAGAAGCTCAACCAGATAAAGACACTCCTGCGGGCAGTCAACCTTACCTTACATGAAGCCAGGAACCACCTGGAGAACCACTCATTCTAAATGAAGCAGAAATAGCCATGATTGAGGTAGAAAATACCATGTATCAATCTGAATGATCTGAAGAGGACTTGGCAGTGCTCAAATCACAGCTAAATGATTAATAACTCACCATTTATCTAGAAATCAGCAAAGAAATTGAACATAGTTTTAAACATGAAACTAAAACTTTTAGCTATAAAAAAGATTTCTGCTCCTGTATGTAAGTGTTGAAGCTGGTTCTGGTAAATCGTTCTTAATTAAAATAATCAGCCCATTTCTACAAGACTTAACAAATAACAACCTATCATCTGTTGTAACATCCCCCACAGATTTAGCTGCCTACAACATAGGAGGTGTAACTTTACACTGGATACTGCTCCTCCCAGCAGAACACCAAAACAAATTAGAATACTACAAATGATCAGCAGAAGCAGATTTGTGAACCACAACAAACTGCTTCTGATAGATTAAGTAAACATGGTTTTCAGCCTCATGTTGGCTTAAATTCATCTCAGAATGCAAGAAGTCCTAATAAACAATTACGAAGAACTGTTTGGTGGAAACACGTTATTATTTTCTGAGACATCATACAGTTAACATACAGTTAACACCAATAAAAGGTCAACCTATTTTCAAAACATTAGGTCACAAACAATGCCATAAAACACTTGTTTGAACTGGTCTGCTTAATTCAATCATACAATGTTGAAAAACGAAATGCAACCCATTCTACATATCAGCTCCACAGACAACCTAGAAGTGCACGGCATGACACTCCCTGTGTGTCAACAAGCAACCGCATGACTAAACAGCTTAGAAAAATGTACCTCCAATACAGCTGGATAACAAATAGTATTAACTCTATGTCTAAACTGCAGAGAAATTCTGAAACATAAACATGATGTAGAACAAGGCTTAGTTAATGGAGCAATTGGTACAGATGTTGGCTTCCAAACATATACACATGACAACACCATTAGGTTTATCAACATACACTTTGATAAACTTGCAGAAATTCAAATATAGGCCACACAATAACACGTTTCTTTCTGTTCAAAGACATGTGAGTACACAGAGAACAATTCTCTATATCTCTTGCCTATGCTGTCACTATTCACAAATCGCAAGATCTAACCCTAGATCTAGATATTTACTGACATTGTCAGTAAAGTCTTTCAAGAAGATATGAGTTGTGTAGAACTTTGTCATCTGTGTACACTCAATGTTCTACTCCTAGTTAACTTTGACACAAACAAAGTCAACACTGACATTCCGTGCATCCTAGAACACAAGAGCCTACATGCAATGTACCCCCATCTAGATATGCACCATGTACCTCAATCAATAAAAGTAATACACACAGAACTTATAACAGATCTCCCAGCAATACTGCTAAAGAAACAAACAACAACTGCGGTTCCATCAAAGAATACAACCACATAATTGTCTAGCCCAAAATCAGGTACATGTCTATCAGAAGACAAAGAGACAAATGTTTCCTCTCAAAAACAACTGCAGGCCCATCAAAGGATACAGAGTCACAACTCTCTGGTCTATTTAAATTCAGAAACACAGCTGGAGTAAATTGCTATGCAAATGAAAAAATCAATCTTCTCTTCCAACTGTCAGCATTTGTTCACAACATTTACTTAAATGGCTCAGACAAGGTTCGTTTGAAAATGTTAGTGCTTCATAGAAATGCCACAAATAATTCTGACAACACTTGCAGTGTCTCAGGTATAAGGCAAGAATTGGACTACTGTACAGCAATGGTAAAATTCACCATACACACACGGGAAGATCCACAAGCATCCTTATTACAAGTACGGGAAACCAAAAACAACCCTACAAATTAAATATTTCAGATATCATACACATGGAAACATACATGCACTCTCTGCAACCATGTTTCACAAGAGCACATCCCTAATGAACGATTTGTGCATGTATCCAAACCAAATTCTGAATCCATTCCATTTTACTAGCTTCTGCAGAATGCAAATCATAGCATATTATGCCCATTTTGTAATTCAAACAATCGTTCCAGCATATAAATAAACGCACATGTACAATAAGTGATACTAATTCTTCTAAGATGCAATGCAGATCGTAACAAAAACAACTGTAAGCGTACTTGCTTTACACACAACCAAGTATCTCGCAACAAGAAATCCTTCTTCATAATCTACCATGTAATGTAATGTAAGTAACAATGCCTCTATTACTCCCAAAAGTTGATTACCAGCAAATCTAACAACTACTTAATATTCCTTCAACCCAAATTTAGTCAGTAAACTGTAGCACAATGAACAGTTAGAATACGCCAACAGGTATCTAACTACTTCAAAGAAACCCTTCATTGCAATGCACTTCAAATATGCCATCACAGTTCTTGTTATTGCAATACGTCTTGTAAAATCCAATATAATTACAATATGCCAACGTTACCACCAAATCTAACAAATGCCTACTTAATATGCCTTTACCCCAAAAGTATTCACTAAACTATAGTAAAATAAACGGTTAGAATATGCCAACTGTTATCTAACTACATCTAAAATACTACAATAGTACTTTTAAAACCCAAGACAGTTACAATATGCTAACTGGTATCTAACTACTTCTAAAATACCCTTCATTGCAATACACTTCAAATATGACATCACAGTTATTTTTATTGCAAAACTTCTTGTAAAGTCCAATATGGTTGGAATACGCCAACAGGTATCTAACTACTTTAAACATTCCCTTAATTACAACGCACTTCAAACAAACATACCACTTGCACTCTCATGATTATAATAGTTTTTTTGAATCCTCTATGGATTTATTTTCTCAATGACTCAATGATTATTTTATTTCAATACAACAACAGTGTAACACACACTAAGGTTGTACCAAACGTAGTACATAGAATGTACTATTATGAGGGTCAAAAAAGTAAATGTATATGTAAAATTGTATGCCAAGCTTTTAAACTATCCTGCTTAAAAAATTATACTGTTTTTGTTTTCACAGATAAAGAACCAGAGATGCCATCTTTATTACCGTATGCAACTAAGTAACCATACAAAGTATTATCCTATTTGTTATCTACACAACGAAATTAATACATATTCCATAATCACTATCCTCATTTGCATTACAATCATAAATACCATATACACTTCAATTATATAATTCCATCATTGTATAAATACTGTAAACTCCCCCTACAGTACTTATAATTACTATACACAATATAGTATGTTTGCCCAGTGGCCAGATTCTTAGGTGCATGGCATATGCCGGCTCGCCAAGGATCCAACATTGCCACCATTTCAAAAGACGTGTCTCATGTTTTTCAACCGATCAGCGTGCATTTTTGTTTTTACTGTCTGCAGACACCAAGCCACCCTCTGAATGCTCCAGGTGTGTCTGCAGACTCAGAATGGGGAAATTAGACTTTGGATCAGACCCAGATATCACAACAAAAATGTGTTCCTACTTTTTGCCATTTTTTAAAAAAAACTACTGGACATATTTACCAAATTTACAAAAGCATGCTTTCAGGACCAAGTCACCATTCCTGTCCATTTGGTGAAAATGCATCCAGCGGTTTTGGTTGTAGGGGCGAGCAAAATTTTGTTTCCTTTGTGTCTATGAGGAATTCAAAAAATGTGGGGCCCCCCTATAACTTTGCCCCTCTTTTATGAAACCACACCAAACTTTGCAGAATCATTCCGAGGGGTCCACATACTTCTTTGCAATATTTGGTCAGGATTCGTTCAGGAGGGCCAAGCTGTCATCACAAATGACATCACAAATGTCATTGATGACATCACTGATTACATCACATATATAGGGGACTTGTTTTTGTTCACTGACATATTGAGGCAATCTGTTTTTGTTCAGTGACAGTCAGAATATAAAATAAATTCAAAAGGTGCTATATATCTAGATGTTAAGATTGTCAAATGTTCTTAAAGTACCTTCCTTAGGGTTTGGTCTCAGCTCATGGTGCACATACATGGAGCAACAAACAGACCTCAAACACACAATTCGTTTGTATACATGAAGATGAACGTTAATGGTATTGACATTTTCTTGACATGTTGTTTCTTTCTTCCTTACTTTAGTTTCCCTGTATGTACCTCTAATTTGCATACATTGTGGGACTGCATATGTATTGTGTGTGCTAACACAAGTGGTTAGTAAGTCTTGGATTGTTAGCTATGTATTCCATGTTTATTACTCAAAACTCTGATAAGGTAGTATTCATTATTTTACTATCCAAAGTTACCAGATAAAAAATATTGTACTTCTGTGGTGCATACTGCTCCCATTTCCTATGTGTATGCAGGATTAAGTTCATGTATTAACAACATTTCAATATAATGTTTTTATCAAGATGAGTACATTCTTTAATACATTAAGTCGTTCATGATAGGTCTCCCGATCACCCCTGACATTGTGTAAGCAACATTATAAACACAAACCCTTTTAGGGACTTTTCATCAAAATGTATTTAAATGTGATGTCATTGGTGATGTCTTCAATGGCATTTGAGATGTCATCTTTGATGTTCTGGGTGTTAGTCTTAGCAGTGCATGGTGGTGGTGTGAGTTATGGTTGACTAGCTAACTATAACTATCAAATTTCTAGGGTTTTCGGTTTTACTTGTAAACATAACATCCCTTTAACAACATGTTGTCACTGAATTTCATAGGTTTTTATTGCTGCAATGTAACCATAATGTCCTTTTTCACTGAATATCTGAAAAAAAAGCAAAAAAGCATTTAGAAGCACTCTAGAAAATGTTTCACTTAGCAAAGAGAGAAGAAGAAGAAGAAGAAGAAGAAGAAGAAGAAGAAGAAGAAGAAGAAGAAGAAGAAGAAGAAGAAGAAGAAGAAGAAGAAGAAGAAGAAGAAGAAGAAGATCTTGTATCCTAGCTGCTAAATAGCATGCACTCTATATGTGCAAAATAAAGCTCTTGTTTGACATTGTGTCTTGCAGTCCATGGACACTGTCCCTGAACCTTGTGAATCAGAGCAACCATGGGATTTGCAGCCAGCTTGGCATTGCATACACATGTTCTCTAGTCACAAGTGATACCTACATGATATGGAAGGTCTGGTCTGTCAACTGCAGCTCGTCCAATCAAGCAGGGACGAATTGTGGCATGTGAATATGTGAGGACATGTCTTTTTGACTCAGAGATGTGCTTTCAAATGTTATAAGAACACATCTAGGAAAGAACCCTTCTTTTGTAATTGCACAAGTCTAGGAAGCTGCACTTTTACATCCACAAATGCATGTGTCTCTCTGCATTTTTTTGTAAATCGCCATTGCAAATAATTCCTCTTGCTTTATCCATTTTTTGGTCCTTTGGGCGGCCAACTTAGTGTCATCCAATTCAATACCCCCAGGATCCTCCTTGTGCCTGCCAATTGTTAGCCCTGCATCATGCATTGCTCCCCGGAATTACCACGCAGCTTTAATGTTTTTGTCTGTGTTTACTTTACTGTGATTAACAAAAGCTTTCACTGCTTAGTCTAATGATCCAAAATTTCTCAAGACAAATTTTATTGACTCTGTTATGATTCACATGTGTATTCATATCCTTTTAGGATTTGGACATTGACAGCGTTCCGACTAGCTCAGCTCCTTAACAGTGTCTTCATTAATATGTTGAAGAGCACCAGATAGCGAGCCAGTCCTGAAGCCGTCCAATTGTTCTAGGTGTCCCTTAAACTAGACTGCTTTTAGCAATACCAAGGGAAGTCTTTCAGAAACACTTCCCAAACGGGATTGCGTTTCTGGCGCTTTTCCCAGTTATAATTAAATTAATTATGCACCTTAGGTTTTAAATTGAGTTAAAGGATCTTTATCACAGGTGTCATCTTTCTTTGTTACGTATGCATTCATCCTGAGGAAACTCTTATTTAAGTAGGTCAGGTATGATTTTCTTTTCGTGAAACTATGCTGCCGTGAACTTTGCGAACAAACCTTTTCAAAGTATTTGAATTATATTTATTTATACATTTAATCCTGCCATCTCATCAGATTGATGCAGAGGCTGACTTTTTTTTAAAATATCAGCCTCTTTGCCACCCCCTTATGTATGGCGGCTACCATTGCCTGTTTGCAATCTTCTGGAGTTTTGATTGTCTCGGAACAATGAACAGTGTTGCTAGTGGGAGAGTCATGCAATATCCTACATGTTTTCCCATGTTACAACATTGCCTTTCCAGCGTGATAAGCGTGAGCATATCAAATGCTATATTGTATTTAATTAAATTTTTATGAATAGGCAGATTCCTCCAAATTTCATTTAGTTTTTTTTTGCATCTTATATGCTGCTTCTAGTCCTTGCTTTCTATCACGAATACTGAAGAAAAACAAATCGTTTCGCAAAATTGCCTGTTCCTGCTTCTTTTCATCACAATTTCACACGTTTCCTGCTAGCCTCATAACATACCTTTGTTGTTCCTCTTGTTTCTGACATCGCTGAACAATGATGTGCGATCCCTTGTTTGTGAGCTCTATCTCCTGACAGCCCTCCATAATCGTCTTTGCCTTTTATCAAATGCTTCTCTGTTCACAGTTATGGGCATTTCTTCTACCTCTGAAATAGTGGCCTTGCGGTGTCCCTTTATTTTACTTTCACCTTTCTTAAGAACCTTATTAGCTTTTTTTTCTACTGAATTGCCCATTGTTGAGCACTGGAAAGGTTTTGCAGACTGGTCCCTTTATTTCTATTCGCTCCATGAGCAAACTATTGAGAATCTCGTCTGGGAATTGATGTTTTTCTAGAAAAAGTTATTATCTTTTTAAATATGACTCTTCTGACTTCTGACACATCTAGGAAAGAACCCTTCTTTCGCAATTGCACAAGTCTAGCAAGTTGCACTTTTTCATCCGCAAACACATGTTTCTCATTGCATGGGTTTGTAAATCGTCATTGCAAATAATTCCTCTTGCTGAATCAATTTTCTGTTCCATTGGTCGGCCAACTTAGTGTCTTCCAATTCAATACCCCCAGATCCTCCTTGTGCCAAAGGTTTGCCCTGCATCATGCAATGTTCCCCAGAATTACCACGCAGCTTTATTTATTTTTTATGTTTTACTTTTCTGTGATTAACAAAAGCTTTCACCACTTAGTCTAATGAACCAACATTTCTCAACACAACAACTTTTACTAGGGTGGCTGCATCAGTTACAGTATACAGGGATATGGCTCAACTGTGGGTGCAAGGATAACCAATGCCAAATCAATGGTGTAAACAGAATGACTTAGAGAGTTATTGGATCATCTGATTTTGACCAGCCCATATGGCCTCAATCTTTGGTAATAATGAGGACGCACTTCTACGTCCACCCGGCCAGGGTAACATTGGGATGGTCAAGCACGACGTTGTGAGCTCATAGACATTCTGTTCTGAGGGCATGGGTTAAAATTATGTTTCAATTTCCTCCACTTACACCTCCCTTTTATTTTGGTATGATGGAGGAACCCTTCCTCTCTGTCTGCTCCTTAATACCAGTATCCATTACACACTTCCAAAATTGAGGTTGCAAATCCAACAACAATCACATCCCTCCTCCCCTGCCTAACACCAAGGACTATCACCCTCCTTTTGGCCCACTTAAGGCAAACGCCAAACACCCCAACCTCTTCTTTTCCATCGTAACACCAACACGCATTGCATGCTGTCTCCTCATTTGTGGTGCTGTAGTTTGCTATTGCTTGATATGCTGGGAGGAGACTTTCCTTCTGCCTGGCTTGAATGCTTCCTTGGGCTCCTGCAACCAGAGGTTTCCAGCGTTCAGTTAAAAAATTGGAGAAATTAGGGTATCCCGGGGTACTTCGATGGTCAGAAACCAACACTGAATGAGGTTATGGACAGCGCTTTCAATGCCAGGGACATCACAACCCTGCAACCTTGTTGATGTGAAATAAAGCCTTTTTTGCAACTCCCCCTTCTCTCTAGAGCTATTTAATTGCAGCTGCCATCAATCACAGGGCTTCCACCTGCTCATGGGTCAACATGCAGGTCCATCTGGGATACATGCTTATTTTATTTTATTTATTTATTAACATTTATAAAGCGCGCAACAGCCCAAAGGCATCGTGGCACTGTTACAAAAAGCATACTTAGTTACATGATGAAGACAATTCAACAGGAGGAGGAAGAGAGAAAGAGGAGCAATTTCAAGGATGAGGTGGAGAGTTTAGAAGGTAAGGAAGGAGTTAGTTGAAAAGTAATGTTTTTAGCATTTTCCGGAAGGTCAGGAGAGAGGCCTCCGCTCTGAGTGGGTTTGATAGGGCATTCCAAAGTTTGGGGCAATGTAGGGGAATCCGATACCGCCCGCACGATTGAAGGGATAAGCAGTTGGTTGGCATGACAAGTTCTTTTGGGAAGTCAGGAGGTGGCTCTGAAAATGTTCTGTGATAGGCAGAGTGGGCTGTGAGTGCAAGATGCTTGTGCGTCACGGTGAGCATCTTGAAGGTTATCTGTTCCTTGACCGGGAGCCAATGAGCTGCACGCCTGACATGTTAGATGTGGTCTCTTTTGGGAATGTTTAATGCTGCTCTGAGAGTGTTATTTTGAATGACTTGAAGTCGTTTCAAGTTCGTGGCCCAGGTGCCTGCTAGGAGGACATTACAATAGTCTAACTTAGTGCCAATGGGGCTCTAGTTATTGAGAGACAATTCTGTTTAGAAAGGTAACGTTTTACTGCATTTATTAATTTGGTAGTGTGAGCAGAGGAGTAAGCAATTGAGCTTACCTGACGTGTTATGGACAATGTGGAGTCTAGATAGACCCCTAGTGTCTTTACTGAGGGAGAGACAGTGATAATGGTATTATCAATAGTGAAATTGCTATATTGTGTATCAAGTTTGCTTAAAGGTTCTTGAGGGCCCACTAGGAGGATCTCAGTTTTATCTCCATTGAGAGAAAGCCTGTTTGCTGCCATCCAAGCTGGAATGGTAGCATATATCTTATGGAAAGCTTTGGCATCTTGATCAAAGGAGCCGAAAGTGGTAAAGGACCAATGTATCATCGGCATAGTTTGTGCATGCTATGCTGAAGGTGTCAAGTTTGTCGAAAAGCGGTTTAGTGAACAGATTGTAAAGAGTAGGTGCTGTATAGGAACCCTAGGGGTCTCCACAGTGGATAGTTGTTGGGGCTGCACTGGCCTGGTTGGAGAACACCTTCATGGCTCTCCGTTCCAGGAAGGAGGTGATCCAAGTAGAGGATTTTAAGGAGAATTGAGCTGCATGGGTAAGGTGTCTAGTGAGAAAATTGTGGTCCACAAGATCAAATGTGGCTGACAGGTCAAGAAGTAGGAGAAGAGCTGGTTTTTCTTCATCCATAATGTCTGTTGTTTGTTTTTTGAGATCAAGAAAGGCAGATTCATTGCCATGGCCATTGCGGAACCCTGATTGCCTCTTTTCTAGGATGCAGTTGGACTCGAGGAGGTGTTGGATTTGGTTGTGAGCCGCTTTGTCAAGGATTGTCCGGAGAAACGGGACCGTAGCGATGGGTAGGTAGTTATTAGGGGAGGTGGGATCAAGGGAGGTTTTTTTTTTTAGCAGAGGGCGCACCCATGCTTCTTTGGGGCTGGGCGGGACAGTACCTGAGACGAATGAGGCATTAATGAAGATTGTCAGGAATGGTGCAAGGAAATCAGTGCATTCTTTAATGATGTTGGCTGGACAGATGTCTCCTTTGCAGATAGATGGTTTTATATGTTGGAGTAGGTCGAGGATTTACAATTCAGTGACTTCATGGAAGGAGAAGAGGCTGTTGTCAAGGTGATTGGTGAAGTGGCTAAGCGAGGGTGGTGGGTCACAGTTGGGCAAAGCATCGTATTGAGCTTGGATTTTTATTTGGAGAAATTCTGTTTTGTTGAGCAAGGCTGCTCGTATACTAGATCACAAAGCTTCATCTTTGGGGATCTTGTTAGGGCTGTGGTGGGGGTGACTAAGTCTCTGAATATGGTGAACATCTCCTTTGGCTGAGACTCGACATGCGTTATCCACTTGTTAAAAGAATTGGTTTTGGCTTTGATAATAGCTACTTTATGCTGTGCAGATAACATTTTGAACTCTTCCTTAGTAGAATCAGTAGGATTAGATTGCCATATAGTTAATGCATTGTGTTTACAGGCACATAGGGCCTAAAGTTCAGCATGAATTAACGTGCATTGATTATTTCTCTTTTTTACTTTCAAGTGGGGGCAATGAAGCTGATTGCTTTAGTAAGGGTGTTTGTGTATATATCTGCTAATAAGCCAGGGTCATTGGAGAAGGGTGGAGCAGGAACTTCCAGGAAGGGAAGAAGGTTGTTCTTGGTTAATTTGTGCTAACTTCTAACCTGAGCTGGAGGTGCGAAGTTGAGTGTTTTCATGGTAGAGGCTTTGGGAATGGTAAATTGTATGAAGTTATGGTCAGTCCAAGGGTAGGAGGAGTTGGAGCTGACGGTGATGGAACATTTATGGTCGGCCACCCAATCAAGGGTGCAACCTTTGCAGTGAGCGGGGTTTGGGACTCTTTGTAGGGAACTCATGTCTTTAAGTTCCTTTGCCAAGGCTGTGGCTGTTTTAGTCCTTTAGGCTCAAGTTAAGTTCGCCCAGAAGAATGGATATGGTGGAGGTCTTAAGGTTATCCCCTAGTTTGTGGAGAAGATTCCCCTGAACGTCTGTGGCTGGGCCTGGAGGCCTGTAGACCAGGTGTATTTTTATGGTGCACTTTGGGGAAATGGTGAGTTTGGCAAAGATGATGTCTGTGTTACCTTCCCAAGGGATGTTGAGCATTCTGAGAGAGAGGGCTTCTTTAGTTATAAAAGCTACTCCTCCATCTTTCATAAGCGGTCTGTCTTGTTGGATAATGGAATATCCTAGTGGGAGAGCTAACGAGATAGCAGGACTGGATGCTTCATGGAGCCAAGTCTCGGTGATGGCTATCAAGTCAAGGATGGAGAGGCGGTCATGGACCTCAGTGGCATTGGCGGTGAGAGAATGTGAATTTATAAGGGCACATTTAAGAGAGGGGAGAGGCATGGTATTTATGGTTGAGGGGGTGTCAAGGAGAGCAATGGACGGGTGCGGCGGGATACCACGTGGGAAGGGTGAACCTAGTAGCTTTGCGGTACAAGCTTTAGGAATAAGTGTGTAGTGTTGAGGAAGGAGGTGGGCCTTGGAAGGGGTATTTTGGTTGATGTATCAGGCAAGGCGTCAGTGTAGTAATTCTTGCTGCTGGTGGAGGCATACTATTCTGGTGTGAGAGGCAAAGCGTGACTTAGATAGTAAGGCTTTGATCAAAGGCTAGAAAGATACTGAGCACAGTGGTCACACATTAACATAGTAGCGGCAATGTCATTGGAGACATGCTGATGAGGTCGGGAGACATTCGTGACGCTCAACATAGAGAGCAGATAATTGTAAAATTGCGGAAGGTTTAGCTAATAAACAGGTAGCTGGGGAGCAGCAACATGCATGAGATTTTGGGCAATGCGTGTCAACATTAGCGTGCAGCATTAGAGACAGTGAACAACAAGGTTTATCTAGGCAAGGTGCGCATCGGTACTGGTACGTTATACAGAGATCGTTAAGTACACAAGGGCAAAGGACAGTAGACACGGTGAGAACATAGTGAGCACATAGTGAGCGAAAGACTGTGTAATGAGAGCATGGTTTACTGACAGGGACAGTGGTATGGGTGTTACCCAATGCTGCAGAGCAAGTTCTGGATAGGAATTCGGAACAGCTGATTAGTACTATTGATTAACAAGTGTGAATTTAGATGAAGTAGTGCGGCAACTCTAATGCGTCATAAGGTATGAGTCCAAGGGAGCAATGTCAGCATAAGGCTGTGTGGACAGGGACACGTTGTTGAGTAAGAGTAGAGGTGAGAGAGGAAACGAAGGTGGGGACTGTTACTCACGTTCCTCCCAACTCCGACAAGCTTGGGACAGTAGCCTTAGTTCTGTTGCCTTTGTTCTGGGACAGTCTTCGCCTGTCGGCATAACATGATTGCTAAAGGTAGATAGAGGTTAACCAATCAGCATCAGAGCGAACATCCAGAGGAGGGTCCCAAAAATGATGCAGCGGCCATCTAAGACATACTTGACCCTTGTGGTCAAGTTTGTTGCTGGAGCTGACAATAGCTGTGCAAAGGATTATAATATAAACTTTGCACCTCAGGAAGACGATGCAAGCAATCTAATACCATTATAAGAAGGAAATGCACGTTCCACTCGAGATGCTGGCAGATAAGCTGTTTGTGCCAATCAAGTTTCAGGGAGCGCCCACAGGCTTACCTTCACACTTGGCGATGATGATGGCGCTGCTCCTGCAGCCCGAGATGAGCTCCTGCTGAGGGAGAAGGTGATCTTATGTCAGCAGTCGATCTTTATAACCTATTTAAACCACGGTTGTGGTGATGTTGACACCAGGGTACTTTTTTAAATGTGGCAGTGTCGCCACTTGATCACTCATCTGTTCATTCTGCACCTGTTGACGTAGTGAGTATAAATAAGAATACGCACACACAGTCACGTGCCATTTGGAGGGTGTTCTTTGTACAGAGCACTCAATATTCCACAGGCCATGAATCGGTAGGCCATTCAGTGTTAAGTTTACCTTTTATTTTTGTACAAGTAGTTTGGCATTTACCTTTGTGAATATAGGACTACAAGTACACGAATGGAAAGGTTTAACAAAATGGATAACCACCTTGGCGGCCTACGGCATAACCTACTCGTGCATGCAGGGTGGACCTTGATAGCATTGTTATTTTGCCATAAACATGACCCCAGACATCATAATGATAGCCTACTTTTGTTGAGATTTGTGCACTGTAAATATACGGCCTTCGAAAATGTGTTGTGAGGATATGGTCATATTTAGCCATTGACCTTTGTGGACATTTTGATGAGTACATGCTATAGTTCATGTGGTCATGTGCACAGCTTTCAACAGTAATACTTTGGTTACATTTGCAAACAGTTATTATTGATTGTGTAACTCGTACCCAACTGTTGAGTGTCCAGTTCCCACCTCCTATTCAAGGCAACTCATTGCTGTGCTCATTCACGTGGTAGATGATTCTCCAGATAAGATCTGCCCAGGGTCGGACTGGGGCATACAATTTTCCCAGGCACCAATGAAAATGTGGCCCACAGTTGCACATGGCAATTCATTACTGTTGTGACAGACTGTTTGAGTAGTACCCAAGGGGGGAGGTTTTTGATCAATTGTGCTGCAAATTGCTCTTTTAAAAAAATACTAATTCAGTAACACTGGTCAAAACTACTAGCAGTATGGTGAAGTAAATACATTCTCAAACTGGCCCACATGTTCCAAAAGTGTACCACGTTGACACAAAAAATCGGCCCACACTAGCATTTTCGTGTTTTTGGTTCGCGTATTGCCCTATTGCCGTATAGGCCAGTCCGAACCTGCGCCTGCCTGACATTTTGTTATTTCCTCCCTAATCGTTAGGTGGCTGGATAGCTCACTTACAAAGTCCAGCATGCATCTCCATAGGGAAGATCAATTCCACGAACTTGCCAAATATGTGTGATGCCTTCTTAGCGACCTCCTTATGAAGAAAGGTGAGCTCTTGCTCTGCCTGCCACCCCCCCCCTATGCTGACATGCAGGGGAGTTGCTAGGTCTGGAAAAGACCCAGGGCTACGCTGATGTCAGAACTGTTGGTACTGGGGGCTAGCTAGTCTTTTGGCTGTAGCTCCTGAGATTCTATCCGGGGCTACAACCAAAAGATCAGGGGCTATAGCCCCCTTAGCCCCCCTCTAGCAACGCCCCTGCTGACATGGCTCTTGGATGGATTCCTGCTGCTGAGGTTCATGCCGGATTTTATTTCCTGTTTGTAAAATGGACACAGCTACCTTTGCATTATTGTACACTTGTGGTAACTCCATTTGCTGGGTGTAGTTATTGTATGATGTATGATATGGTTTTCTGCATGTGCATCATTCATTTACTGGTTTTGAAGAGTCAATCTCATAATTGGTCAGTGCTCCTCAAATCATTGCCTTAGGTAAGAGTAAGTATTGATGTGAAACATCGTACTGTCAAACATCCAATGAAAATCTTTGTTGTAAATGTATAACATTTGTAAAACAGAGAAACTGATTTAGTATTTTTTTTTTCATTGTGTGCTGATGATGCACAAATATATGGGATAACGTAACAATAACAGAGTAAGAACAAAGTAAGAATATATTGCTCAGTTTCAGATCTGAAACACGGTGACACTCGTTCACTCTTTCCTATCGGGCAAGCTGACTAAAACAACACGTATTACATAGGCTTCTGGCTTGAAATTAATCGCTGTAAGGGCAGACAGCGTCAGACTGCAAAAAACATATTTTAATGAGGCACCCTTGTAACACTGATGGCCAACTCAAAATGTGTGATTGCTTATTCAGCTTAAACAATAAATATCTGAATGGACGTTATTGCTGGCTCTCGATCCAGACAGAAAACACAAAATATGTGTGTGTGTGTGTGTGAAATTCTGTAAATGTATTAAGAACAGAATATGTCAAGTTAATTCCAAGTGAATGCTCATAACCAGTCTCTTTCACACTGTCTAGAAACGTTCAGCAACATACTTGTTTTTACAAATTAGAATATACATCTGTATGTGAGTTAAACGTTTATATACCCAACAGTGCCTATTGAGGTTGGGCAGACGAGATTTGGGATTAAGTCGAATCACCATAATTGTGGGTAGTTGAATTTCTATCAAGCTTACACACTTTTCTGAAAACTCATCTTGAAACGTTGGATGTCAACCAACCACGAATTCGAGCCTTGTGAAGGAGAGCAGGCTGTTGCCATCCTCTATACGGCCATATACCACCCCATTTGCCTTAAAGGACAAGGCAGTGTCGCCTATTAAACGCGTGCTTCTAGTTTCAGCTCCCTTCCACTGCAAATAGAGAACAAGTGTACACCGTTCTTTGGGTGTTGGGAAGAAAAGAGACGTCTTGTGAGGTGAGAGGGGCACAATAATGTTTTTTGTTTAGTCTGGTGTACGGGCTGTTACTCTGATCCACATATGTACGTGAATCACCATACTTCTGGAGAGCAGCGACCCGTGAATATGTGTTTGTCACCTTTGAGTGAGTTCACACATGATTAGTGCATTCGAGCATACATATGCATGAAGCTGAAGTAGGGCTTAAACGAATTCATTTTTAATTCACTACAAGGAACATGGACACTTACGCAATACTGACAAAGTTGACAACAGTGAATACACCTACAATGTATTATTGTAAACATGATGATGTTTCCCAAGAACCGTAAGTGGGGCTTTCGACCAGGATATGTGTGTATTTATAGGTTGATAAGTATACTCCTGTGAAATAATGGATTTAGGTCAAATTGATTGCTTCTTGGTGAAACATAAATAAACTGTGCTAAAAATAATTTGGCTTCCTTCATTTCAACCTCTAGAATCAATACCTCTCTTCACAATGTCAGTCTTTCAAGTAACCTCTGTAGTCACTATCACTTGATCTAGACAGGTGTTGAATTGGCAGGTCTCATTATGCAGACATTCCTTTCTCGTTTTTAATTGGGTTCCACTTTCTATTACAACCAGGTATTAGTTTCCTGTGCCTTGTGCTGTCCTCATTCCTGAGAGAAGTCCATCATTCCCATAATAATATGGTGAACGCTAAAGTAGACTAGACTAGCTATTTCAGACATTCACCTTAGTAAAGCGAAGGATCTGAAAATGTCAGCGGCATACCATCACATATGAAAGCTTGTGCAAGGAAGCACACAGAAGTACTATTTAAAATGTATCATGATTGTATAGAGCATATGACGTTCGAAATGTAAAAAACATCTTGCCTAAACGATATATTTTGGTCCTCATTTTATTTCAGTGCAAAATTCTTCCTTTTCATATGTAGTGCTAAGTATAATGCTGAATAGTTATGTCATAAAAATATATATGAAAATAAAACTGTTATTTTTCTTGTGGACCATGGTCGCGTTCTTACATTTAACATTCACGTTAGTTAAAGCTTTGTGGTAGAATCAAATAAAATAGTATACACAAAATCGACTGTTAAGGTTACTGCTGAAATCAGAATGTTTTAATATGATCAATTGCAGAGATTATTGAAATTGTTACAAGCATTCTGATTGGTTCAAATAAGGTCAGCAATGACTTCCACGTGTTAATTTGTATGAACAAAAATCTTCTTACAACTCAGAAATGCCATAATGAATTTTAGCAAACTAGTGAAAACCTCGACACATACATATTTACCTTCTCTGAGAGCATTAATGTAGGCTAGGGCGTGGACATTGTGCCCACAGTGCATACTCAGTGGTCTGACATGTTGAGACTAGCAGCCAGTGAGGTTGAACCCATGTCCCACAGAGTGGCTGTAGGAACATCCCAGAACATAACAGACACAATTGCCAAGTATTTGTATACATTATGGATATGAGACAGGTATGGAGGCTGGCATATAGAAAATGTAGGCATAACAACATAGTATGAGGTGAATACACATTGAGTTATTAGAGCATGTTTCTTTTCTTTTTGACAATCGGGAAGTGTAGAATTCTATCTCTTAACATCATTAAAGCTTGCATTTCATGTGTTTCCTTTGTTCTTCTCCCTGTTTCCATCTTTCTAGCCAATCGCCAAACTTGTAATAGTCTCTAACCACATATAAAGACTGTAGTCCAGGTTTCCTACGTGATGTGCACAGAGATGGCAATGGACAAAAAGACATGGACACGGTGTGTCATAGGAAGCCTCATGTGAGGAATGGAAATGCCATTACCTTTGGAATTTATATTTGGTCTTCAACTAAACATCAATGCAACTTGTGTCCTGTTTCCTTAAAATATAACATTATTCATCAACATACAAAGCATTCACAAAGTAATGTTTGCATTTCTAGTAACTCATTTCATATGCCATACAATACCCTAATTCATAATATTGCGAAAAACACCTATGTTGTAAAATAGAAGATTGATAGAAATCAGTGACTTTTTTTGTTTCAAAGTCAATGTTTCTATAAACAAAAAATAAAGTCTCCATGCGCTGGAAATGCCAATGTTAAGGTTTCTATGAACGTACTACAGTTGCAAGGGGAAGTAGTAAAGGTTTTAAATATCAAATAGTATGGAAATAAAATTGAAACGTTTTTGAAAATAAAATTAAGATTACTATCTAACTGAAAGTAAACTTTCACAATGTGATAGTTAAGGTTTAACCTATTACTAAAAATACATTAACATTCAAAGTAAACAAAACACAATTAAAAGTACAATAAAACCAACATTTTCGAACATTAATTAAGCCTCACAAATAACAAATAAAACATAACATAATCACACAACTGCAGCTGTACATAACACAAGAAGCAAACCCAATATTTTAAAAACACACTACATTACCATGCAAACAAAAGTAAATAATATTCACTTATTAAATACCTGAAAACCTAAACCGGAAGATCACACCATATATGACCTAATTGCATACACCTAAAATCATAACATATAATTAATCACTTCAACACACACCAAATATTACTAAAATCTGTAGCTCATTAAAACACATAGTCATACCACTATGTTAATTCAATTTTGCATATAAACTACAACCAACGTTCACAGTCTAAGGGCAAACAAATACACATGCAAAAGCAATCTACAACAAAAACACAAAACACTATTAACTTATGAACACATTCACACATTAACACCAATCCAAAAACAGAGGGTGACTTGAGGTTCCAACAATGCTGGTTTTGATGTGATTTTTATGTGATGTAATGTTTACTATGAATATTATTTTAATGTTTAATAATATGTTAAACCTTGGTGTACATATTTCCAATATGTATAGAATATACATTTTAGTTTGACTTAACATGTTGCATTAGATTTTACATCGAAAATTAATAATTTCTACTTTCCTCTGTTCCTTTCTTGTTCATGAAAGGTTTGACAATTAGCAAAGCCACATTTTCCTGATCTTGTCAAATCTGAACATTCATGTCAAATTTGTTGAATTGTCATATACATTTTCATTCTCAAAATAATTGCCCAAGAACGTTTTGTTGTGCAATTTGTACAGAGAAAGGAAAATCAGTTTTCACCCTAAATTGCAATAATAGTCTGGTTTGATTTTCAAGGTTTTTGGCACGCACAAAACCCTTATGGTGAAGCACACTAAAAAGGTTTGGAAATTCAAACTTGAGATAACCACTTTTTAAACAGAAAAAGAGTAATCAATATTTCCATGTAAATGTGGTGGGCACTGAAGGGCAAACTGGAAGGAAAGATCTATCTGTATGTAAAGCAGAAACTCTGTTAGATTGTTCCTTGTACAATTCCACACTGTTCCATCAATATGCATCACATTTGCATAGTTACCTGTTAGGACCCTCCAAACATTACTGGCTACATGACATTTGGACACCCCATCCCTTCCACCATATTTCAGCCTCTACACTCATGAGACCATTGCGTGAAATTGGCAAAACCTCAATGTGATCGTAGAAGAACCGGACAGAGCTCATTTTAAGAGTCTCGAAGTGAGGGACAAAACGCAACCACTTTTCAAGGCCCTAGGATGCAAGTTTCTGAGCTATCTGTACTGCAATACAATGCACCAAACCAGGGTATGGCAACAGGTGGAGAGAGCACACAGAAGGTTGCAGTATGCTGCAGCATGCCAACTCTCGCCTCCCCTCCATGTCTGCTCTGGGGTATGTCAGCCCACAACACACGCCCATTCTAAGCGCAGTTTACTTCAGAGTGCAAAGCACATCACGTGAGAAGCAACTCGGAACAGCGGCCTGCAGGATAAATGATTTGTATCAATGTGTTATCATGTCGGTCTACAGAATCTGTGCAGAGTGCCGGTACTTTTTCCTAGCATAGCATAAAACACACAAAAACATCTGCATCTCACAAAACTCTCTCTCTCACACACACGTGCTTGTTAAATCATGTAGAGTACTGAACTAGCTTGGACTTGTCCTTTCAATGCTTTTTACCTAAAGAACCAAAAAGTCAGAGGGAGAATGTCCATCAATAATAGGCAAGACACATGCCTCATCATATGTATGTTCATTGATAAAGGATACAAGTGAAATGAGGAGAAATCATTATCTCATTAACCTGGGACAGTTAGAGAACCTATACCAATTAAAAATATGTAGAATTGTATCTAAATAAATGCATGTATCCCTTTACTTTTTGTCCGTGATATAACTGAATTGGAACACTTGAGAACATGAAATGAGCAACATGTTTGTAAAGTCAATGTTTTGCTGTGTAAATCCAGTGTATCTTATTTATATGAAAGTTTAATAAATGGATAATATATAACAAATTTGAACCAAATGAGAAAGAATCTGAACATCTGATGGTAAGAACACAAACAGTGGCAACAACCATCGTGCAAGAGTAGGGACCTATTAGTGACGATCGCCATAGATTGTACATTTCTATTGTGGAGCCAAAAGTGTAAAATAAAAACTCAAGGTGAAACTACTCCTCTAACTATTCTCTGACCTCTCTTCTTTCTTTTCTTTCATAGTTTCAGGAATGTGCTTCTTATTTTTAGCTATCCCCGTTTTTGCAATCTAACTCAGGTCTAACACGCAACAATCACAATTTCCTCCTGCTCATTCCACAGAAACTTCTCTCTTGCATGTCACAAATGTCATCATTTCTTCTTTCTTGGCCCTCTTCTCTTCTCTGGTTATTTGCCACAAATTTGAATTTCCCATTAAAGAGGATGATATCTATTTGCACTTCATTTTTATTGGGATTTAATTTGTGCTTTATTAAATAAATGTGGTGTTTACACCCATGGCCAAACGCCACTTCTCCCCTTTTTATTCCTCTTGTTGCCCCCTTTATGCCACTTTCTTTCATTTGTATGCCCCTTCCTGGCTTAAACATATATTCCATTTGCCAATATTATTTTACTTAACTGTAGATTTGTATTGGATGGATTCTCAAACGAATTTTAGAATTAGTAACTGTACACACACGTCTTCATCTTCTTGACTTCTCTGCTGTTTAGACATAGTGGATTATTCTATTCTGCATGCTTCTTGTCTTCCTATTGATTTGATATGATATGATATGATATGATATGATATGATATGATATGATAAGCCATGTATAACGCGCCTGTACACAAGTGTTTCTAGATGTGACAAGCCAAGGGAGGGAAGACAGAGGGAGGACAAGACAAACAATCTTACTAGGCCTTGTGTCATTCAGATTGTGCAAGTGCGAGAACAAGAAGTGCAATGGGAAAGGGGGAGTGCAAGGGAGAGAGGAGGGGAAAACAGGGCAGCAATGCCCCGAGTAAGTGAGCCAGGGCAGAGCAGCTCTGGGTAGTCCAAGGAGAACAAGGGACAGTTCCTGCCCCTATGTGCATGGTAGGCCTGAGGCAGTACAAGGGTGACTGATCAAGCAAGAGCCTGGTACCCAGTGAGACTCTGAGGGTATACAAGCAACCACTCCATACAGCCGACTGGAAGGTCAGCAGGGGAGGGAGACAGAGTAAGTTTTGAGCTACTTTCGGAACCTCAGGTGGTCCAGCTCAAGTTTGAGAGGGGCAGGGAGGCCATTCCAGTGGGGGGCACCTGCAGAGGAGTGAGATCTACCCCCACTCTCTGCCAGGAGCAGCATCTAACCCTTAGAGAGTTGGAGGTAGCTGAGCGAAGGACTCGAGATCGAAGGTATTTTGGAAGAGAGCTTTGGATGTAGTGCGGGATCTGGCCCCAGAAAGCCTTGTGGACGATGCAAAGGGTCTTGAACTAGATCCTTGCAGCCACCGGGAGCGAGTGGAGATATTTCAGCGCTGGAGAGATATGGTCCCTGTGCCTGAGGGCAAGGATAAGTCTCACAGTCCTGTTCTGGATTAGTTGCAGAGGGTGGAGAGTAGAGGAAGGTCGATTGAGAAAGAGGCTGTTACAGTAGTCCAGCCTAGAGAGAACCAGGGCCCTGGAGACAGTGAGCTTCTGGGGGAAAGTGAGAAAGGGAAGAGTCCCTTTGAAGATGTGCATCTGGTAGTGGGACATCTTAGTGATGTCCAAGATATGAAGAGAGAAAGAGATAGTGGAGTTGAAGTGACACCAAGGTGTTTTGCCTTGCAGGAAGGCGAAGGAAGAGGGCCCAAGGCAGGTGGCCAGAATTAGAGAGGGAAAGCAGGAGCAGGGGTCCCATTAAGAAGAATCTCTGTCTTACTGGCATTATGGCAGAGATGGTTGGAGGCATACCAATCCTGAATCGGGAATGGACAGTCAGGAATGAGTGAGAGAGGAGAGGAGGCTGAGGAGAGTCTGAAGGAAAGCTGAGCGTCATCCACGTAACACTGAAAAGTAGAGGAGAAGTTACAAATCAGGTGGGCCAAAGGGGCCAGGTTGAGGTTAAAAAACCAGGGTGAGAAGATAGAGCCCTGGGGAATGCTATAGGTAGAGAGAGAGGTAGAAGAGAAAAGGGACCAAATTGATCCTGGGAGGGGCGGTCCAAGAGGAAAGAGGTCAGCCACTCCAGGGCCTGATCCATGATGCCCAGGTTCTCATGGAGTCAATTGATCAGGATGGCGTGGTTGACCAAGTCAAAAACAGAGGAAAGATTAAGGAGGTTGAGGACAGAAGGAATGCTGGAATCAAGGTTAGAGAGCAGATATTCATGGGTGATCAGAAGAGCAGTGTCTGTGCCTCTGACAGCTCTGAAGCCAAACTGATGGTCATGGAGACAATCAAGAGATTCAGTGTGGAGAGTAAGCTGGGAGATGGCTAGCTTTTACAAGAGTTTGCCCAGGAAAGGGGTGATGGAGATTGGGTGATAGTTTCCCGGGCAGGTATTGATACATCTAGATCAATTTCTTTCCATGTTATTCTAATCTTTCAAATACACTTACTCTGTTTCATGGGCCGCCAAACCTTTCTGTTATCTAGCTTTTTGTTTTGGGGTTCTAAAAAGCTGGTCCTAAGACCTACATTTTCTCTTAGTATACCATGTATTTCTCTGCTATAATTCTCCCAAATGCCACTTTGAAGTCCATGAATCTCAAATCTTTTTCTGTTTGGGCAATTTGTATAAATAACTTCACACCTCTCTTCCTGGCTGTCTCTCATACATATCAGGATTCATACTTACTCATTCACTAAGTGTTAATCCTACAAACAAACAATATTCTCTGTTTCTCTCCTCTATCTTCTTATGATTCCTCTCCACCTTTTCTATTCTGATTTGCTCTCTCTCTTTATTCATCTTGTCACAGCCTCTTTGTCATGTTTGACTCCTCGCCCTCTTTCTCCAATTACATTTCTTCTCTTGCTGACTAATTTAATTCTCAACTCTATATCATTTTTAAAATGTTTCCATGTCTCTCGTGAAGGAAAACTACTCTTCTTTTATGCTTCTAAGCATATTGTCTTGCTTCTTTTCATTCTATTTTTAATTCTGCTATTCATTGTCTCTGCTTTTTCCCTCTGTAGAAACAGGCCCAATTTAGCAAACTTAATAAAATCAATACTCAAAAATGGTGTACTCAAAATGCATGTCAAAACCCAGCTTTATTCAAAACACAAAATCTCGCTGGGGACAGCATACAAGCAGCACTCACTATTACCATGATTGTGAGTCAATTGTGTACTAAAAATACATAAGAAATGACATCATAATACAATATCAGTCAAAAACCTTGTAAGTGGTTAGGATTGGTTAATATCTTAAAATATATAAATATAGACTATATAGGTGTCCATTTCCTCATTGACTTATACATTTCTGATGACCCCTCGTGAGCCCAACCCATAACAAATAATAGTTTAATTACATTATTACATTGGCCGCTAATTGGCTGTTGTTATTTACCACGGGTGGTGTGACAAGAGGGATTTCTGTTGGTTGGCACTTACTTACTAACCTTGAACCTTTGACAAAATGTCAAAATTTGAGAGACATACAAGGCAGGCGTAGAGAGAAGTCCATGGGCTGCAATAATTCCAATTAAAAGTACTCCTTATCATTCCCAGGCTATGTGGCCTATCTAGTCCTTTGAATTGGGGCTTGGGTATCATCTTGTGTCTGTGTGTGCTAGGAAGTTTCAGCAGGTGTTCTATCTGTACTTGGATTTTAATGACTAGCCAGTGGTCTTCTGGTCTTGATCACGTGTTAGTGGACCGTGCTGGAGAATTAATGTCTTCCTCTATACTGGGCTTTAGCTAATTCTAACATGCATGTTGTACTCTTTGTGACCATTTCAGGTCGGGATGATAGCTCAGGAGCAATGCGCTCATCTTGGAAGCAAGATGAAGTGGCTCAACACAGGTTAAATCCCCGGGTCTGCACTTAGAAACCCCTGGGTATTAAACATGTTATAAATAACCAATTGCAATCACAATTTGAGACACCCTTCATCTATCCGCTATAGAGTCTTTTGGCATACTGATCTCATGCATCTGGACCTCAATGGCTTTTTGTGCTCTTAGTGTAACTTAATTAACTTAGGAGTCTACTGCTTCTCATCTTGGGAACTGATATCTTGTCCCTGCGTTCTACACATCCATGACTCCCTTCCGTGCATCTGACCTTGGTGCTTGCTACAAACTACTTTCTGGGCAGCTTCAAGGATTCGAAAATAAATGTGCCTTTATGAATTCAGCATCTTGTCTGAGGCGTTGCTAACTCCTAGGCCTGCTGCATCCTCTGTGCTAGGAAAATGGCCGTAATTCTGTGCTTCTTTAAACCTTTTTCAACTCTATTCATGTTACATTCTCACCTTATGCGTCTGCCATTTCTTGGTTTCCCTGTTCGATGTGCTGCATCTTACCTGCCTATAGTGTTATCTTCCCTATCAGTGTAGTGAGTGCCTCTCTTGGAATTAAGGAATCCTCCTCCCTTCTATGCTATATACAGCACACTACTTCTGCTTCCTGCTATCTAACTGTAATCCCTACTAGTGTCACACAACCTAACTAATTCCTTATGGCATGGCAGAGGCATGTACATTCACCATGTAAAGTGTTGTTTCTTGGAATCTGACTTAGTTTGTCTCGTTTCTCCACCTGGACTCATGGGGCTTCCTCAGCTGATATGGTTTCTCACCTGTACAGTAATGGTGAGCAGTCTGGTCAGGAATTGATACTTGCATATTTATCTGAGATGGGGCAGTAGGTGATACCTGCATATTCATTTGCCCCACTACGCCTTCAAATTCTCATATCTCAATGTCACAATGTCTCTTTTGCACTTTGTTGTCTCTCCTTTCCTGCACATCTCTAGCTTTGTCACATATGTATTGTATGTATCATTTCTGTGAGACGGGCATGGTATCAAGAGATGACGCAGACAAATAGATAGACTAGGAAAATCTTTTTGTTGATGGTCAGGATGGAAAAATACCTATTTTACCCTAACTATAAGGTGGGAATGTTCCCTGATGAAATGAAACTTAAGGGAAGTCTAGGTCTGTCAGTCAAAAGTAAACTATGGTCTGTGTCAAAACCTATGCTTGCCCTCACTTCTACAAATTGATAGGGTGTGTGGGATTTGGCCAACTTAATAGTGTTCAAAGCAAAGTCAATGCAAATATGGAGCACTTCCATGGCTCCCTTCCCCAAGTTCAAGACACTCAGGGTAAGAAAGTTCCACAAGTTCTCAGGATTCACTTGGCAAAACACACAGTACATTTCCTTATCTGGATTTACTTCTTCATAGGGTCTCTCAGGCTCCCCTGGTCTTGGGCTAAGACCCTCCTGGTTATCCTTACATGTACCAATGTTCAAGGTTTGTTTCCAGAGACGATAGTACAGTTCACCAGGTTGAGATAGACCCTAAGTTTTTCACAGTTTCCAATGAGATCCTTCTCATTGGGACACGTGCTCCCTGTTTCCCCTCACTCTCTGGCCACCCTCCTTGGTGCTCCTCCCCTCTTGTGAGATTAAAAACTTTGCAGCCAACTTTGACTCCTCTCTCTCCTTCTCTCCACACATTACAGACCTTGCCAAGAGATCCAACTTTCAGCTCCACCTCCTCAGAGGCACTCTTCCTTTTCTCACCTTCCCCCAGAAGCTCAATGTCTCCAGAGCTCTGGTTCTCTCTAGGCTTGAATATTGCAACATCCTCTTCCTCAATCTGCCTCTTTCCTCCCTTCACCCTCCTGAATTACTCCAAAATAGGACAGCAAGACTTATCCTTGGCCTCAAGCCCAGGGACCACATCTCTCCAGCACTAAAATCTCTCCACTGGCTCCCGGTGACTGCAAGGATGAAATTCAAGATCCTTTGCATCATCCACAAGGCAGTCTGTGGTCTGGGACCGGTCGGCATCCAGCTTTCTCTCCATAAATACCTCCCTGCTAGAGTTCTTCGGTCCTTTAGCACCAACTTTCTGCAAGTCAGATGCTTCTCTAAGCAGAGAGTGGGAGGTAGATCCCTTTCCTTGGCAGGAACCTCCCTCTGGAAATACCTCCATGCCCTCCTCAAACTTGAGCCAGATGTTCTTAAGTTCGGGAAACTTCTGAAGACTTTCCTTTTCTCCTCTTCCTTCCCTCTCCCCTTCCATGCTAATGTCCCTTTGAAACTGGTGCCTGGTCCATTATGAATCTTACAGGGGTCAAGCCCTCTTCGACCATTCTCCCTCAGCATCCCTAACCAGCACTTGCCCTCGGGCATCCTTCCCAGACTCGCCTGAATCTGGTCCACCCCATCCACTGCACCTTTCTCTTTCCCCCTTTCTCCTCTGGCACTTGCCCTTTGTGGATCCCACAGCACTTGCTCAGCCCCCTGGGACTCAAACTCTGACACTTAGCCTGCTTCCCTCCTTACCCCATCCAAGCCCTGCCCCCCACTTCCAACCTCCCCTTCTTTCTTTTTCTCTGCATTTGCACAGTAAGAATGTCACAAGGTCTAGTACAACTGTTACTGTTCTGTTTTTTTTCCTATGCCCCCCCATCTGTCTTGTGATGCCTGGAAACACATGTGCATAGTCGCCAAACAAATGTCTGATAAATAAATATTTGAATGTGGGTGTGGGCTTTCTCCCTCGTATCTCTCTTCACTGGTGGCTGTCTGTACTCCAGAGCATACTCTTAAAGCTTCTTCTCCATTTATCATGGCTGTGACTCACACTCCTTCTGCTTAATTTCTTTTGTGTGCTCACTTCTTGCTCTGCAATGGTTCCCTTTTTCAACAGTCCGCTTCTTCACTTTCAGCTTTTCACTCTTCTCTGAAAGCTGTCTTCTTGTTACAAGCTAAACATATATCTAGCTTCATGTTGTGTGATTCTTCCTATTAATACTTATTGTTATGTTAAATTGTTATATTTGTGTACAGTAGTTTTGCAAAAACACTTCATAAATTCAAATGAAAACAATAAACACTTGAAAGATGTCTTTCATCAACTTCGGTATTAGACCAAATGTTGATGGGGTTGTTGGTGATAACAATTATTATTAGAGAAAAAGGTCTTATCTGAAAAGGATATTGCAAGTGACCTCGGAATTCCATAGCCTTAGAAAATCCTATGTTTCATCACGGAATGTATCAGTGGCATGGAAGATTCTTTCAACATATGTTAATAATAATAATAATAATAATAATAATAATAATAAGTATTATTATTATTATTATTATTATAATGACACAAATAATATTAATAGATACAAACAAAAATTAGCATATGTGCACATGATAATAATAGTAATAATAATAATAATAATAATATTAATAATAATAATAATAACAACAATAATAATAATATTAAGTGTATAGTATGTTACTTGGTACCTGTACATGTTTAGTGCACATTTGTGACTGTTCCGGTTTATCCAGGAGCTTTACGTGCCAGAATCTTATGTGTGCAACCGGAGGAATGCATGATTAGAGTGTGTGCACTAAGGGGAATGTGTTTTAGGATCAAAGATGTGCTCTGATCATGCTGTTGCTCTTGTCATTGCACCTAAGGTCTCCCAGAGTAGATGTAAAATGACGTGGGTGGTTGAGAGATTGTTCTTACCTGCTTTTGCATGTGTTCCCTGCCGTGTAGTCAATGTAGCTCAACTAGGACACACTTGGAGCAAGAGAGATGCAGGGGTGAAAATGGAGAAGGTCTGAAAACAATGAGAGATAATACGTGCCAAACTGTTCTGAATTTGTTGAAAGTAACTAAAGAAGGCATTTCCAGCAGTTAAAATCAAGGCTTTTCCCACCCAATTGAGTTCAAGTGCCTAAGAAATATTTAAATATGCAACACGGGGGCGCCCTGCCATCAATATTTGAAATTTTGCAACAAATCAAATGAAATTATTTGAATTATACAACATGTATCACCAAGATAGGAATCTATTTCTATCTCATTGTGCACCTAAATGTAACATAGACTTCTAGTCACTTGTAAGTATCTATACAGCTTCTATTATTTGGCTGCAGAAATTTCATCTTTTAAGTCCACAAGGGCACTTCACATATATACTGGATTGTAAAATGAGATTGAAGATGCTATTCGCCCTATGGCACTCCCCACATAATACTTCAATGTTAATATACATTATTGCTGCATCTCTGTGCAAACAAATGCTGCATCTGTCCAGTATGTAAGCTACAATAGAAAAGAATATGTGGAAGAACTGCTGTACCAATACTTGTTTAAAGAAATGATTGTATTCAACAGAATTGAAAGAAAGAGTCTTGATTAGCTAATTGTGACTTCTTTTTTAATACATGACTTGAAAGAAACTTCTAGATATCGATTCAAAAAAGCCATTTAAAGTTCATTTTAATGTTCACAGGCAAAGGTTCAGAAAGATCTGTTAGGGTTCCTTGAAATTTGTAGTGGTAAATTGTGTTTTGCGAAGGACATTCAAAAAGTCGTTATTTCTTGTATTAGTAAATTCTTCTGTGCAAAGGAAACTCAGAAAATTCTCATTCCTCGACATGTGTTTCACCACGTTTTGTGGCTCATCAGGAGGATAATATTCTCTGATGTATGTATAATCCTGAATCATAAGATATTGGCATGGAACTAAAGTGGGACATGCCAGAGGTCCTAGTCTGGCTCCTTTATCAGCATTGGCAATCTACAGATACTAAAAGTGATCATCAAATATAACTTTGGATACCACAACTATAATAATCCAGTGTAACAGACATACATCATAGGATATAAGCCTCCCGATGAACGTGGTGAAACACTTGTCACGGAAGGAGGTTTGTCTGAATTTATTTTGCACAGCCTTATTTTATTACACAGTGTAGATGGTAATGGCAGAACATTATTTGCCTTACATGCATGTAAAAGCTGAACTCCAGTCTGAACATGTATTAAATGAATTGAGATGAAAGCCGCACACATATTCAATAGTTTAGGGAGGGCCAGAATACATGGTCATGGACTCTCTAAAGATCTGATCTGCCTGGATACAAAGACAGTTATTTGAATCGTGTAAATAATTATGCAAAATACATTCATATTGGGCATTCTGAATGCATGATTGCCACAACAAACGCCCAATACAATTACATTTGATGTATCTAAACAACATGTGCAATGTATACATGCATTGAGTATTCAATGAGCTAATCATATTTTGCTTCTACACATGGAGATACAAAACACACCGTTTAGACTATTCAATGAAGTTTAAGTATGGGGTAGAATGAGAAGAAACAAAAGTACATGTTAAAATCTAGTGAATGTGTAGCTATTGTCATCCATTCTCAAGCCAACTGTGACAAACATGTTTGATGTATAATGATATTCGCTCAAAGTGTAGACATTAAGCTACATTCATTACTTGCATTAGAAACAACCAGTGGAAAGTGCAATGTACGGAGAAAAGCAATAAAAACCCACAGATGCAAATCAATGTTTAAGTGTATTCAAATTGGGCTTTGTTGCAAGTTGCTCTGCCAGGCGACTCCTTACAATCCCTCTGATTTCTTATACAAAATTTGATAATGTTAGCCAAGGAATTGTAGTTTCATTACATAAGCTTCCAAAGTGTCGCAGGTCACTGGATTTGGATGGTAAAAAGGCCCTGACTGTGTTCAATGAACTAGTAGAGAATGATAACTCCAGGACTCAGCACCATTATGTAAGTATAAGGTTGATTTAATGTTCAATCAAATACAAAGAAAATGCCCTCTTCTTGATGATTACACGTGTTTCGGCTCGCCTGAGCCTTTATCAAATCAGGGCCGCAAATAACATGAAAAAATCCATATGACTGTTGTCAGGTGAGTAATAGCTGGGACAAATCCCCAGATTCAATAATCTTTCTGCTCAGAGTCACACGCGTCAGCTGCAGGTGCAATGATGTTGTAATGAATGGGGTCCAACTACTGGTGTAACAGTAGTTATTTTACAAGCCTCAAAATTGTTGGGTGAAAGTCAGGCACAGCTATTATTTTGGTTATATCCGTTTCTCAATTATTTCCTATTATGAATGATTGCATTTGTATTATTTGGCTCATTAGTCATATTTTGTATTCATTTTAAAGTTTCTCAACATGTCCGGTTTGGGAAGCAGATGAGAGTAAAAGGGAAACAAGCAAGATTGGTAGTTTTGTAGGCACAGCACATAGATAGATCTCAACCTTTTTTATGCATAGGCAATCAGTCTTTAAAATGAACTATTATTATTCTCGGAATGTTACTGAGCTCTATATGAGGGTTGAAAATATTCTAAATGTCTTTATGGTTTCTTTAGCCAGACGATAAGCAATGGTAAGGCAAGATATCAAGCATCTATAGTCAACTTCATGTTGTAGTTGGACCTGCACGGAAATGTTTTTTTGGAGCTGAATCAACTGTATCAGAGGAAGGTCCAGGCAGTGTCCAAAATGGGTTGCACATTATCAGATAAACTCAAGGTTAGCATTATAGAGGAAGACTACAATTAGAGAAAATATTCCTGCTAAATGTGATGTTAGAAGCAGAACTAGTTATTGTATAGTGCCACACAGCCAGTACACACACAAGCACTTTAAAGTGGCAACTGGTCGCAGCTGGTGAAGAATTTTCATTGATGTTGAAAGTGCTCTTCATTGAATCCAGATTAAGTCAAGATGCATGACCATTAAATCAATTATGTTGATTTCCATAGTCAGTTCTTTTGTTGATTTTTAGCGACACTCAGACAGCTGCAGGAAAAATGTGATGAAGTTATGATGTCCTCTTATAATCTTGTACCGATTTTCGAATGCATATTTCTGGATTGTTCGCCACTTTTTCAGGTTTCATTGTGTGCATGAAAATGTATCTGAAGGAAATAAAATGCACAGTGAATGGTGCTATTTTACAGCACCTAAAGGCATTGATTCTGGGCTTAAGTGATCTCTTCTTCTGATCCAATTAGTTTCAAAGAAAACTACAAATTAGTATATTTAATTGATCACACTGGGACACATTCACAAACGTGATGTGAGGATGCAATGCAATGAACACACTACTCCTCACTGTCTTTTCCTTACATATGCTTACATGCAAGACCCTATTGCCAACCTGCAAGTCCAGCATGAAAGTCCCTGATGTATGTGCCTAATGAGGGATGGAATTCAAGTATGCAATTGCTGGCTGATCCCAAAATATAGGTATGCATCAGGCAAATAAACCCACATTTCTAGAAGGCAGAGTAATGGGCCTTACAAGACCTGTCACTGTGAATCCAAACGCTACATTTACTTCTCTGTTTCAGCGGTGGAAATGTGGAGACTCCCATCAGCTGTGTGTTTTCCCCTGAGCCTGGATTTGACAAGGTACACCAAGATCAGTGTAAACTAGAGTCGGTCTGCCACACATCAAAGCATGACCCCAAATTGTGCATGTGGCACAACCCTGCCTCGTAAACCAACTTCCAATTACACCATCATTATTTTAACACCAACCTTTGCATAGTTAAAAGTGTATCCTCGTTTTCCTGATCTTTTCTAGGCAGACATAACTCAGAAACAGCTTTTGTGGTTCTTCAATTTATGGGAATTTAGCTTTACCAAAGTTTGTCTAGTACTCATTTCTTTCCTGACCATTTTGAAAAATTATTTCAAACTATATGGTATAAACAGTTTTCAAAATAGGCAAATAAAGGAATCCAGACTAAAATTCTGAAATCATTAATTTTCAATAGTAAAATAGCTTTTTGTGTGGCATTAACAACTTCCCTGGAGAGCATGCATTAAAACCCAAGATCTAACTCAGATAACTAATTACAGATTTCACTTCATCAAACAAACCTAATTACTTGATAATGGTATCTATAATGATATCTTAATTAGGGTGTTACTTTGCTACCATCTATTTGAAAGCACTTTAGGTGTCCTTTCCTACACTTTTAACACAAGTGCAATATGACCTTCAATTAACTTGTGATAATTATGAATTCTCGTCATATCCGTTTATCAAGTTTATCCTGGTTGATATGTTTAATAAGTACCATGAATACCATTGTGGTTCTTTAGTTGTTATACATGGTAAGGTTACAACTCTACTAAAAATGCCACCATCTCATTTGCAGCTTTATTCCATTGGAAATAAAGAATCTGTTCAAACCACCAAACAAGTGCAGAATACAATTGCTTGAGGCCCACCCTTTGACAAGATGAGAAGCAATATGTGTATATTAGCAAAATAGGCTGTGGGATAAAGGCCACCTAACATTCAGCATGGGGACTGCAGCTAGTGGCAATATAACACCCTAGTCACCAACGAGTACACAGCAATCCACCACTTGATGAGCACTGTCATTGATGTGTATGACTGGGCACTGTCGGAGAAGGAGCAGGGGGATAACCATGATTAGGAATAATTCCTGGTCAATAATAACACGCTGTCATGTGGAGTGTGGCAAGGGCCACACCTGGGCCTAACTCAGGACTAGAAATAGAATGAATAGAAAGAGGTAGAGGTGGGCACGCCAAGGAAGGTTCGATAGAGGATTGGGCCAAAAGCCTGCATCTTGCATGGCCCTAGGCCTTCTGGAAATGGAGTGCCAATTGAGAGCAGATACAATCATCAGGCCATGCACCACTCTCTCCTCTTGATCCCTTTCATACTGCACAGATAGGCAAGCCATCAAAGCCAGACAGAGCCTTTTCAATGGTCCTTACTAGTTTAATCCAAATTGAGGATTGGGTGCAAGGCCAAAGAAAGGCGCTAGTATGTGACTCTTGCTAATGGTATGTGACTCTTGCTAATGGCTAAGGCACCTCAATCTGCTCCTGCCGCATATATCTGTCAGGAAGAGGTATATGTGTGTTAACGTAGAGGTCAGGGCTAAGGCTTTTTATCCCTAGGTGGACACTTTCCCTCCTCAGCACACCCAAGACTCAATTATTTCTTTCTCACAAGCAATGGTCTTGTACACCTATAGCAGGCTTTTTGTGTGCTTGGGGCAGAATCAAGCACTAAGTAAAGTGGCGTTCAGGTGAACAGGCATGGTGTTTTGTGCCACATTATCTGTGCCCATTGACATGCTAACAGCTCAGGCTCTAGAAAAGGGACATATTGTGTCCCTTTTGCTGGAAACTCATGAGCACACACATGTGCACACACACACACAGACACACACACAGACACAGGTGAAAATATCTTTCAACTATGGGGATGCTCTTTTAGGACTTACCTGCATTAACACCCTCCTGGGCATGGTGACTGTGTGTGTCTTTTTAAGGTTACTTTGAATCCACCAGACCGCAGCCCCAGCATCCAACACACTGGGCCTCATTACGAGTTTGGAGGTAGCCATGCCGTCATTACTGGCATGGCTACCCCCAAACTCGTGTTCGGGTCCCGAAAAAAGGGAATTACCGGGCCATTCTGACTTCTGCGGCCCCGGTAATTCCCATTTTCGGGACCCAAACCTGGTACGTCCCCATTCCCATTCGAGCCCCCATGGGGCTCAATGGGAACGGGGAGGATGCCAACAACGGACCCGTTAATGACGGGTCTGTTGTTAGCATCTTGGTCTGCTCGACCAGACGTGCATACCGGCACCCACAAGCAAATTTGTTCTGTGGCAGCCCGGTATGAACGGTGCCGGTAGCTTACCGGCACCATTCATACAGCGGCCACCAGGGTCATAATGAGGCCCATTGGCTCAAACACTGGATTTGACTTTCTTGTTTTAAGCAGACTGAGTGGTTACTTCTTCTCTCAGCAGTCAGCAAGTGTACTTAGCTTACAGAGAAACACATTTATGATGTATACATTTTGTGTGGTTGTTACTGCTGCAGTGGATTAAACATATGAGTGTGTGTGTGTGTGAGATCTACCTTTAAAAATACTCATGATGGTGAGAGTGTGCCCTACAACGTAACAGCGGGTTGCAAACACTGGTATTCCTTTTCAAACATTATGTTCTGAAAATGGTCCAGGAATATAATAAAGATTGAATCACATTGTAGTGTTATGTTAATTGGGACTTGTATAGAGCTAAGACCCAGTGTCCTATAAGCATGTGTCAGCAAAAAAAACAGCCAGAGTGGTGTGGATAAATGTATTGAAATACGTTTGAAACAGCAAGACTTAAGTTAGAGGATTCACAGAGAGGTTTTGGTAAGGAATTTAAATACGAGCATCATGGATTGATATTTTTCTCCCCCAGGAGTCTTAAGCTTAAGCCTATAGGGAGTGGTCATTGTTAAAAAGTACAAATGGGGGGTTTGACAGTTCTTTCTAAAGTCAATTTGAGATGCTAAATATTAAGGAGTCATGTTGTCAAGACGTTTTAAAAATAATGTGATTATCTTTAATTTTATTCTGGCCCCCAGAGTTAGCGAGTCAATGAAAAATAAATGGTGAGGCATGACCCCTCTTTCTGACTTTTAAAGATGCTGTAACAGACATTGTGGAGCTCCTACATAGATTACATTGGATTATCGAGTTTAGAGACAATAATGGATTTGTCTGTAATGTCAGAATAGTTGCCTAGAATATATGGATGGATAAGGCGGACAAGCTGCATATAGTAGTTGGAGCTACTAATCAATGCATTCACTTGGGGGTTAATTCAAGCAAAGAATTAGATGACACCCCAAGAGTTTAACTTTCAGGGTAAAAGACAAAGGCAGAGGATCTACAGTAACATTGAGGTGAAGGGCTTGGTTGGATTTTTCTTTCCTCAATGTATGAATCTTGGGTAATTCTTTTATTACAGTCTAAACTCAGCAAATTAGCATTCATCCAGTTCTTAATATCAGTTGGAATTGGTTTAACACAGAGATTGCCTTAACTATGGTTCCCTTGCAGCTTGAAGAAAAACTGAGAGCCATATACCTAGCAGTGTCCAATGACTTGAGAAAGGTGTGGATTGGTTTAGGCAGATATTAAATAAGAATGGGGAAAGGGTTGATACTTGAGAAACTCCAAACTTAATGGTTAAAGGATTAGTAGTGAAACTTGTGATGGTCACACAGTTAGATATGTAGGTCAAGAAGCACTCACACGATTGTATTGCATTCTTTGCATATTAACTGCACATTAAATAACAATTACAAAATAACTGATCATATGTAAATTGAGTGATTTTAAATATGTATTGTGGTATTATATGCATGCCATTTTTTGAGGCGGCGGTTTGTGCTTTGGCTCTGAAAGCCAAACACGAAGCAATTGCTCAACTCTTGCTTTGCTTGCTATGTCACGTGTATTACTCACACACCTTTTGAAATAGGGCATTGTTCTGAACCGAACACAATATCAACCATGGGCTGTTGCTGTTAGTGACACTCAAGTTAACATAATATTGAAGCATCCATGGCACGACATCTCTTCAGTTTGCCAATAATGATAAGGCTTGTGTACGTCATCAGGTCCTATCAAGGACGGAACCAGAACAAAGTCTGAAATGGTGATAATCAATATCAGAAACCTAAACAATTGGTGTTTGCAGAGGCATGAAGGTCGAACAAATATTTTACTAATTCGTTACCAAGATGAGGAGGAAAGAATTAGGTGCTGCCCTGCAACTTGCCTGAAAACTAGTTTGGGTGCCTGCAGCTCGTTACACTACAAGTATTGGTAAACATGAACACTGTACTCCTTTCACTCAGCCCAACTGAAATGGAGAAGCATATATGCATCATTAGGAGGTACCAGGGTGGGAGATATGGATCACATGCTTGTGCTATTTTAGTCAGATTTATACCAGGCACCACTGCTGTTTGAATGGTTCCTAGGTGCTCTGGCAGGTCTTAAAGATAGAGGGGAAGGTTGGCTTAGTGTGGTGAGAGGAAGATAAGGTAGCTTTGCTATTGTCCTGATGTGTTTAGGCTGCAAGTAACCTCAGCTGTGTTTCTATGTCTTCCGTGTCTAGAGCATCTGTGTCCATAGGGGAGCCTTGTATTTCTATTGTATTTGCATTGTATTTATTTCTAAAGCACTTACACCTAAGCACTGTACATAGTTAATGAGTTGGTACAGACACAGTTATGATGACAAGTAAACAGCAGGAAAGAAAAGCAAGAAGAAACACAAAAGAAAACCATAAAGGCTGAATGTAAAGATGAACCAGTAGAACTGAACAAATGAGGGGCAAGCAAATATATGAATTCTGCAGGACACATGAGCTCAAAAACACTAAAAAAGGTTAATGATGGTTTCCAATGAATTA
Source organism: Ambystoma mexicanum (assembly GCF_040938575.1). Lineage (NCBI taxonomy): Eukaryota > Metazoa > Chordata > Amphibia > Caudata > Ambystomatidae > Ambystoma > Ambystoma mexicanum. Next base: position 430,968,021 of record NC_090939.1, on the reverse strand, counting down.
CGGGAAGAATACAATGCAAAGCAACACACATGGAATTAGCCAGTAGTGCAACAGAAATAGCAGGAAGTAAAGGTGGACAAACAAAAGGTAATTACGGTTAAAACTGCACAGGATAAGGTAGTCGAGGGTGTACAGTCATTCCACCAAATGGCTACAGATTAATAGCAGTTGCACTCATATGGTCAAATAGCATGACCAGAACCAAACCGGTCAAATGAGTTTAGTCATAGTACGTCCCAAAACACAGCAGCAAGATGGAAAAAGCACAGCAGTAGCAAGACGATGGAAAAAGTTGCTCTGCACCACTCGCCCAGAAATGGGTGTCCCTGAAATGCTTAGATGCATTGGTTATTATTGTGATATAATTATGAATATATATAATGAATAATAATGAAAATATACTTATGAATGTGATATAATGACTGTGATTGTGGTGTCGGAGCAGTCTGTTATTAGATGTGTGTTGGGAGTGTGTGTTGGGAGGGTTGTTCAGTTAAGGTGTGTGAGGGACTTGGTTGGTATGCGTACAGTGTGAATGAGTATAGGGATTAAGTGATCTGAGGCTTAGGTCAAGCTCTGAGTCATCATCTAGATAAATTCTATTTCCATATCTGTGGAGGTCTCACATTCCATTTCCATGTCTGAGGGGGATCTCACCGCAGTCCAGTACAAGGAAGAGGAAGGACTGAAAAAGGTGCTCTCAGTTAACATGTATAACAGCTAGAGACTTACAACTAGTGGGGGTGCCTGCAGCTGGGTTCTACATGTTTCCGGAAACATCAAGGGCCAGATGCTTAGCCAAGGTTGTCTAACAAGTGGGGCCAGAAGCTAATGTAGCTGGGCCCACCGTAGGGACATTAACATCTGGAAATGCTCACAAAGCGCTGCTGAGTGGGCATTTACAGATTTTGGGCGGGCCTTGCCTGCTCAGGCCAAACCCTGTCTACGCCTCTGCTTCAGGCTTCACCCGTTTCCATTCCTTTAGCTTACTTATAAAGTTAACATCAACCTAGATGATAAGGAGTGCTGGGGATTAAGATGTTCCCTACTGTAAAGAAGTGTTTCACATGACACACAAATCCACAACGCAAAGGGAGGCAACCAGGGGTATTGGATGGTTAATTACAATGTGTTGCTGGGCGCACTTTTCTGCTCCTATGCTCTCCTCTCTTGTCATGTTTGAAAATATACTTTAGAATGAGCCTGTCGATGGGTAATGTGCATACTTTTTCATAGATAATGCCGGTCCCAAAACACTTTTAGACATTTCTGGGATACATTCCATTTCGCAATATTTGAATGCGCATCTGATATTCTCAGTCTTAGGTATCATTTTCCAAAACTGGGACAAAGAGGAAAGCAGGAGAGATCAGAAAAATATCTATTACGAAACGACATCAATTTAGACCAGGGATAGAGGGTAACATGAGGTGACAGGAATACAGGTGCCACACAAATCAGTGATACATAATGGACATTTTCTTGTAGGTGTAAATTAAAGATAATTCAGATTATGCCATGGGCAACTCTCATGGATGTATACAGCCTTTGTAACTTTAGAGTTGTTTTGTTTTATTCCAAGAATGTTAGAGGTTTCACACCAATGCCTTTGCTATTAAATTCATGTGTTTCACAAAAAATATATTCTTGCAAGGCTGTCATTATATGGAAGAATGCATTGTGTATACAAAGAACATTCATATGAAAAGCAATGTAAAACATATATTGAGTAGATGCGCCTAACAGTGAGCTTGGTCGAAATTAATTCAGTGTATGTGGCCATAAATTGCCAGTGATATGTATAACCTTAGGTTGAGATGATCGATTCAGCAGCAACAGCTATACAATAATCAATATGCCTTAGGTCTAGATAAAATAAATAAACACATATTTCCATAAATGTCGATTTTACAATAGTGGCAGTTCAATGAGCCCCCACAACTGTTTTTTTCTCTTGGCTAGAATGTAATTAAGATCAACAAACACAAATGTAAATGAAATCATTAGCAATACAATTGAAAACATGTCTCACACATTCAAATACAGGCGGATAAATGCAATAGAAAAAAGGCATTGTTTTATTCACCTCCTCGGCTATCACAGAGATAGCCGAGGAGGGAAAGGCTGGCACACCCCGCTAATGGGTTAATGTCTTATGCTGCAGCCATGCTTTTACTTGCTGGGTTCTGCTAACTCTGACCATCATAGCAGTCATCTACATAATGATCCTTGCATACTCGTGAAGCATGAGCTCCAGATGGCCATGTCATGCCCAGCAGAACGGAGCAGCTGATCCCACAGAACCAGAATCGTGGTGAGATGCTGAGGCTAGGAGACAAGATGTGTAACTATGCGTGCAGTGCTGTGCTGGAATGTCAAGCCTGTTTGGATCCCATCACAGCACTGCCCTGTAGGGTTGTGGTGGCCCAAGGTTGACCATGAACCTTGCATGCGCTCCTCTGAGACCCGAGGATGAGACATGAAGATATGCTTCCTGCCACATTTTACCAGCCGCAGTAGATTTTGGGGTGTCTGCTGTAGTACCGTCAACATATTTTACAATCCCTTGTTGAATTTGGGCTAATGATGAGGGCTGAGAGGGAGACACAGACATATACTGAAGATGTTTTGCCTTATTTGTTAGCTTTTAGTAAAGCTTGGAGTTTCACTGATGTCACTGGATTCCCCAAGGCTTTCACTCACTGTACCCACTCATCCATTAACAGTCCGCCAACTCCCATCTTTCTAAATGTGAAGTGTCTGACTCAGCCGTAATGCAGCTGGCTCCATGCCTCATGCCAGTGATGCAGAATTTGATGCTGCACCAAACCACAGCTCTGCCTCCTTCACAAGCCCCCCACAACACCCCAGAAGCACAATGTCTCAGTTATGCTTTCCTATGATATTAGTTGCTACAAAAAAGATCAGCATTGGGCTTAAACTATCTGGTATCATTAGGGGTATTTCATGTACTCCTTAGGTTTCTGACATGCTCGTCAGACCAATAACAGGTAGCAACGCCCCCACCGTGGGTTTATGCTAAATAATAGGCTGCAAGATGGAATTCATTGACGATTGTGCAATGTGAGTATACCAGTAAAACAGAAACTGGACCATAATATATGAAAGGCAGGGACGTAATTTAGGGGATTTTCAGGGGGGAACCACAGTTGCAACCCCTAGGACTACCTTGTGACAACAAATTTAAAAAATATGAAATGAGAGCAACTGGAAATACGGGTGCTAGATGCATCTAAACAATCTGAAGGTTGTTTGTCATCACTTCCTGTGATGGCACTTGGGGTTAGGGTCACATTGCATAACTTCCGGTGATGTCATCAAGGGTCAAGGGTCATGTGATGTCGCTTCCTCTACACCTGGCATTTTGGTGAAATGACGTCCCTGATTAAAGTAAGAATCTGATTTTATGTATTTTGGTTTGTATGTAATACTGCAAAACTCAGGATATGTTAAATTAAACTGACACAAAACCAAGCTAATGGTAAGTGGGTCTATTCAGTCTGAAAGCTGAAGAGCAGCAGACAAGGACACAATCCATTTGCAGGACATTTTTATAGACCAAGTTCTGATTTTTATTGACTTTTTTCACTGTCAGACGTGCTTAAGATTGTTTCCTGTAAGGTACTGGTAACGGTCAATTAGTGCTTGATGACTTACATGGTTTGATATTTCTGACGCGGACGGTGTGGGCATTCTGTAAATATAAAATGTATAATGACAATACAAAAAAAACCTGGCTTTCCATTCAATGAGAAATGTGCAACTATTGCATCTTCATATTTTTATTTGAAGTCAAGAGGGAATTTCCCATACACAAATCCAATAACATACAATTTAAATTTGCGTTAGAGCATCCATCAGATGTGTTTCACATATTACAGGCCATAGAATATCAAGGATAAAAATCTCATTAAGGATAGAAGACAAAGGGCCTGATTTACAAAAGTGTTTTCCTATGGGAAACCCCCATTCAAAAACGATATGTAAATCAGGCCCTAAATGTTTGTAAATGAGTATGTCCCGTTCCTATATTTAAATTGGACCCGCTTGATGTTAGACAGTCTCATGTGTTTACGTATCCTGTTCTCAACCTTGAGGTCATCTGATTCTCAAAAGTCATTTTTTAGTAGACATGGGGCCTGATTCACATAAGCGTTTTATAATGACTCAATCCCAATGATAAACTCTCTGCGATTCATGCTCATTGATTCAAAACCGTGTTCTCTGTGGCTTTGATAGGCATTATAAACATTAATTTACTGAGAATGAATGACAAAAATGTGAAAGCAGCATAGAAATCCAAATGTAGAACGTTTCCAATTGGAAACTATTACCAAAACACTTAATTCGGATACTAATTACATAGCATGTCTCTTCTTGCTTCCATGTGGCCATTTTTGTTTTATCTGCTCAGGCCTTAACAATCCTTTAAACAGCGCGTTGCTGACATGAACAGTTTGCAACCTGTGCCGCTCCATATGTTTTCGACTGTGACACCCATGAGACCTCACCATTGACTTTGCTAGCTAGGGATGAGGGGAGTTGCAGATCAAAACATATGGCAAGCCATAGGTTGCAGACACATGACTACGAGCAATAGATTTAAACCTTCTGTTATCATGAAGGACGGTACATGAACATAAAAAAATAAAGCAGTGTACTCCACTTACATAGCTCACATTATGAAATAAATCATGTTAAGATGATGGTAACAGCAGTCAAGATACAACCAGAATTAAGCATTATAATTCTTAAAAGTCCACTGAAAATAGCTTGTATTGTGAATGATGCTTCAAACACGCTACTTCTAATACTGTTCTGTCCTGTGGCAACAGGGGTAATTGGAGCCATCTGTCTAAATCACGGTAAAATTTTACTAGCAAGGGCCAGTAAGAGATGATTTACAATTTATAGAACTGAGAGACAAATTGTGCTGAGCTCATTACTGAAAATGCATGCATGATTGTTATCCTCCTTCAGCAATGTGGAACATACACTCTTGAGAGGCAAGCTATTTCACTGTACTGTGATCGTGTAGGGTGAAGTAGTTAAAGTCAGCCAACTGTACGATCTACGAGGACAGATAGTTTAATTTATGGACATTTTTGAATAAGAGTTCTTTGAGAAGCGTAATTAATGACAATGTTAAACAGGGTTTTATTGCCTTGGTGAAACGCCAGTCACCATGCCATGACACGTATCATATTAACCCATGTCGAATTTTAAAGCTAGGATAATAATATTCTATTGCATAGATTTAGTCAGGAGGAAGTTGCAATAAAGAATATGTAAACTAGTGCTGGGTGTGCTGCTACTTCTTTGAGGAACGATTGCACACCGTGAACAAAATATGATAATGGGGATGAAGGTTTGATCAGTTCAGAATACAGTCATCGTTTGTAAAAAGGTTTGCCAGAAATGAAGATTAGACTTCAAAACGATGTTGCTTAGAATTAAGAGAGTGTGGTATTATAAACGTCATTTTCTATGTGTACAATAGTCCCTGATATGTTGGACATAACTACATTACATATGAATGCAAACGTGACTGATACAGTTTCTGGAAATTGTGCTCAAGAGCCCAGAATAAATGGAACCTATTACGTTTGGCGCACAGTGAAAAGGATTTGTCCTGGATCCATTGGCGGTGAAGATTAAGGTAAAGGAGAGTTATGTGCTGAAGGAGAGAACCATACTTTGCTATGATTAAGTATGCTTTAACTGTATTTAACATGCTGCCAAAAGACGTTTACATACATAATGGCACTGCCTAAATAACAACATATATGAACTAATGCAACTATGCCATGTAAAAGAATGAAAGAGTCCTTTCATCTACAAGTTGTAGGAATGCACCCCTAGACGCTCACACCAGCAAAAATACAACCCGCTAGGGAAAAGGCCCAATACACCTCTTGCAAGGATAAGAGGGTTTATTTCCAGAAAAATAGATGTGCCAACAAAGAATGCTGCTGCCTCGGAACGTTATGCCAAAATCTGCATGAGCAGAAACCTATGAAGGTAGTCATCATCTGTGATATCATTACATAAAGGGAAAACCTGCATGGCTGCTCAGTAAGACCCTATACATGGACGGCCTGATCCATAGGGAATGTCAGATCATTGGTCCCAGCCCCATCTATCCATCTTCCTTCACATGGGTAATGTTTCATCCATCATCAGAGCGAAGCTGAGTTATTGGCAAATAACTAAACAATACATCTTTATCTATGTAACAAAGCACCTTGTATGAGCAGACAGGGGCCCAGGGGAGAAAGCTGAGGTCACACTCACTCACACACTTCACTCGCTCGGGACAGCACTTCTCCAAGGTCTCCCACCATCGTTTTGCTCTATAATTTCATCCCTCCTTGCACCTCGCAGCACAAATCATGTGGCCTAAAAGTGAAAGCAGGAAAGCCCTACTTTCTGATCTTTTTGATCGATCGGGGGTCCAACATGTTTATGGTCAGTTATTATCTGGTACTTTGGAATTCATGGGTCCTAAAGCTAGGGCATTGGGTTGCTATAACTTAGGATTGGGACTGGTGGGGGTTGGAGGCCCGTGCCCTCCTTCTCGTGGGATTGCACCGTTCACAGACACTCAATCCTCCTCCTGTGGCCTTGCAGGGCACATTCTCCCAGGGCATGAAGGTTGGCAATATTTTAGGACAATTAAGTCTTCATGGGGCTATGCAGCTCTGGCCTTTCTCATCAGTGTGTGTGATACAACCTATTCCTTTGCTCATGTTTGACTGACACGCTACATGCAAGCTTTGTGCCACAATATGGCTACTAACATCTGAGATGGCTGATATTCTCAAATATGTGTTGTGCCTACAAAGCATGCAATAATGTAATCATACAGAAGCCTTAAGGGCACATTCATCCCAACTGGTCTTTTACAGTGCCTGCAGCAGCCTTTGCCTTGTCCGAATGCACCTGGGGGTGCAGGAACAGCATGTCCCACTCCCAACATTCCCCTCTATTGTTAATTGTACATTAACAAATTCACAAGCTACCCGTTCCACTTCCTCCTTCAGCCTTTGTTTATTTTCCAATCTGTTGGCCTCGAAGTATGGTGGTTTTCCCTCCCTGGGTGCCCATGTTCTGCATATGTGGCGTAAACTCTGGCCATACTGGGCATACTCCGCAGGTGTGCAAGTCATATATATACAGCCCTCATCTCCTGCTAAATCAACACAATGCTCAGCATAGTGCTCGGGTTCAGGTGCAGGTGTAGTGATAGTGCCAGTAGGGTGTAAGTGCTGCTCTATCGGTACCATGTGTGGCTTGTTTCGGTAATCTGTTTGGACAGCACTGTCTTTTGCACCACGCAGAGCATTAGAAACCCCAATTCAAAACCATCATCATGGCACTGTTAGGTATTGCTTTGGAACAACATTGGAGTCCCAGTTGACAGGCTTAAAAAAGAACAATGCGAACACGAGAACGGGCACCAGCATCTTCACGATAGCACCCATCCAGGATGGATCCCAGGCAAACATTTCCTCAAACCAGTCATTGGCCCTCATTACAAGTCAGGCGTTAAGGGTTTAACGGCGCCGTCGGCACCGTTAACCCTTAACGCCTGATTCACACTTTAACGCCTGCTTTTTGCAGGCTTTAAAGTCCAAGGCGCTAAGCGACCTTGGTGCTAATTACGGCACCGTAATTTACAGTGCCGTAATTAGCGCCTTCCCCATCCCCATTATGCCCTATGGGGCAAAAATGGGAATGGGGAAGGGCAAATGGTGAATGGGGAATTACTGCCCACTCACCTTGGAATGGGGCGGTAATTCCGCCATCCACCATGGCAGAATCCGGCATGGACCATGGTGCTAATGGCACCATGGTCCACCACCTGACTTGTAATGAGGGCCATTGTTTTTTATGCTAGCTTCACTGTGCATGTTTGAACCAAGGGTTTGTAGTGCTCCTATTATTTGTGTCAGGGAGCTGCTGTCATCGTAGTTTGGAGGCATGAATGCACAACAGGAATATCCAATTTGGGGCAAACGCCTCCTTCAATGGCCATTAGCCGGTCGAGCACATATCTATTTTGGATAGTTATCCTTCTTGTGGCGCGCATCGCAACCTAAATTGCATTTAATCCTTGTACTGTGCCATTTACCAGCTGTATGAGCTCCCATCGCACGATATGGAGCCACTTGCCATTTTCGGCTGTCTAGATCCCAGGCAGTAGGGGGGATGCGAAGAAAGTTTCTTCTTTGTGAAACAGTCTATATTCATCTGTGATCTCTTTCAACAGGTCAGAGGAGTCTTGAGATAGGTAATTCAATCTTCTTTTTCTGTGCAGCATCTGTTTCTTTTCTTTTTCAGGCAGGATAAGGAAGATGGGGCTGTGTCAGGCTTCTGGTAGGCTCCCCTGTTGTTGCACTCGGTGTCAGGGTAAGCCAGTTCTTCGATCCCACTGTGAGATGATCTTCATGGATCACGAGCAGTGCTGAGTGCAACATGACCAGCAAGCAGTAGCCCCTCCATGACAGCGGGAGGTGCAAGAATGCCTGCTGTCCACACACTCAATAAAAAAAAAATCTGCAGCTGTGCCTTTTTTGAGATCTGGGATGAACAATGTCTTATCACACTTTTGATTAGCCCCTACAAAGACAGTTCCTTCATTATAAAAACAAAGTTCATAACTCTCTTCCTTTTGCACTTTTACTGGCTTCTGCATTATGTCAATCTGTGTAAGCTTTACGATGTGTCTTTTCCAGAATGATGCAAAGACGGTATTCACTCGTGCCAGCACTTGGTCTCTGAACCCCATTAGCCCTCCTGCATTGCAGCTTATCATTGTTTCTTACCACTTCTACTTCACTCCTTGCACTTTCAGGTATGGCCTCTGCAGACACTGGATGCTTTTTGTATTTTGAGAGCTCAATAACTGGTCTGATTCCATATTTTCTGGAAGGTGCCTCGCAACCTACACAGTGCCAGATGAACTAGGCATTGAGTCTCTAAAATTGGTAATTCTTGTAGTAGCAATACCTTGGGTGCCCCAGATGTGTGGGGTATCAATAATCAAACATAACAATTTCCATTCAATCTTTTTCTCCCTACTGAGCTCATGTCTGTGTACCAGCTATTTTAAAGTTCTGGATGGTGCACATCTTCTATTATGTCCAGGCTTAGGCCTTTATATGTATCATACTTGGCCCTTTTAACTTGTCTTTTGGAACGTGCAACCATGATATTTTGTGGAGCAAAAGAAGAAATGTTTGGACTCAAAATCATGTTAGAAAACCTCTGAGGAAAGAATAAGGACATAGCTGCATTTGTAAGACGTTAAATGTTATCCTGGGTGGCATTCATGCTGAGAACGTTGGCATTATAGTTTGTGCTAATAACTGTGGTCTTATTATTCCCACATTGCTCTAGTGATGAAGACATGTTAACCATATTGGTGTATGTTGATGAAACATTAGCAAATTTGGCATTACTAAAACTAGTATTACTTTGCCGCCCCTTTTATATGTACACCCCATATAAAAACACAACTCAAATATATTCCTAGCCCAAACATAGACACAGAAAACACTGCAGAAATATAATGCACTGCACATATATATGAATAACAATGTATCATACACAGTACTCTTTCTAACATACAGGGAGTGGTTCGATCCAGTAGGGTCCATCACACAATTCACCTGTAAAAGAAATCTATTACACAACAAGAAGAGATGAAAAGAACAGAAACAGAGAGGAAGCGAGAGAGAGAGAGAGAGAGAGAGAGAGAGAGAGAGAGAGAGGGAGGGAGAGGTAGAGAAAGAGGGTGAGAGTGAAGAGTATGGGGAAGTGCAAGAGTGCATTCCCTGTGCAAATGTAATGTGTACCAGTGTTTGGGAACTTTTCACATGCGGTCGGGTAGATATTCTTTTACTGAGTTAGCAGGTATTTGTAGGTGTTCTCTAGGGATGGAGGAGGCCAAGTTAATCATGTATGTCCTGCTCAGGCTGAGATGATTTGCATATTTCCAAGAGGTGCACCAAGTAGCATAGTTCCTTTCCTTTTACTGCGAGAGGGGTGGCAGAGACAACCTGATATGGTCTGTTATATCTGGGTTCTGACCAGCAGCCAACTACATTTTTAATGTATATCCATTGTCAAGGAACGAGTTACAGAGGCGGTCACGCTGCAGGTGTGTCTGTTGCTGCACAGTTCCTTTCCTCTGTCTAGGGTGCTGCAATCTGTTGGAAGACATATGTGATGGCCTTCATTAGGAGGGACAGATAGCTTTTAAATTTCCCCCCAAAATAGAATATGCCCTATGACCGTCTGATGCTCTCCCAACTGGGGAGAATGGCATATGCATAAAGCGCCCTGTTACCACCTCATGGGGTGATAAATGATGGTCTTTGCAGGGCTGTGAGCAAACGTAATAACGCCATAGGCAAACAATGCACCCAATTTTTCTTTAAAGTGGTGAACATTTTGACAATGTACTCTTTAATAGGCCATTTATGCATTCCACAACGCTGTTGGCCTGGGGTTAGTAAATGGTGCACATCTGGTGCTTGATGCCCAACAATGCTGAAATGTCCATAAACAGATTTTATTAAAGAAGTGCATGCTGTTATTGGATCTTAATACATTGCACACACCCCATCGAGGGAAAACCTCTTGCACCAAAAATGTTGCCATGCCCTTTGCATTTGGATGTGCACACAGTCCTGCTTCCACCCATCTGGAGAAGGGACACACTACCACAATGAGGTAACGGGATCCATTGCACCTTTCCCCCATGCCTGAATAGTCAATGTGCAATTCGCAGAGCGGCCCAGTAGGGTGGAGCAAGGTACCTCTGATAGTTATTAATGTGAGCCCTGTACTATAACTTTGTCATGTGGTGCAGTCAACGACCATGCTAGTCATGTTTTCCTGGAGGTTGGGGGCAAAGTAACCCTCCTGTATTTCTGCTGCAATGTATTGTTTAGAAATGTGAGATGTATGGTGCAACTGGTAGAATGCAACCAGTAATAACTCAGGTGACATTACTGCTTTTTCTGAAATGTCTTGCCTCCATAACAAATCTGTCGTGGTCTGCTTGCACCCTCTTTTAACCCAAAGGTCTTTCTCCTGCTGCAGTGCGCGACCCTGCAACTCAATTATTTGAGCAAGTGGTAGGGCACTGAATGGTTAATTGTAGCTGCTGAGTGCTGGGTGTCACCACAGGATATTCTGATATTTGGGTTACCGGGAGATAAGGTGCTCTTTTTGCCACAGCATTCGTGTCAGCGTTACCAAGTGATGCTTCGTCTGTGTTCTTTGTGTGGATGGCGCATTTTATGACCACCACTACAATTGGTTGGGTTAGTGCTTTAAATAGTTTGTCTAATAAAGTGGCAAGTTGCACAGGAATACTGTCTGCCCTCCTGAACCCCCTCCTCTTCCATCACACTAAACCTGCATGCACTGTTGTGGTGACGTATGGCGAATCAGAGTAGATAGTCACATGACACCCCTGGGATGCTTGCAATGCTTTAATAAGCACTATAATATCTGCAGCTTGCGCCAAAAAGTGCATTGGTAGTCTTTTCTGCACTAGTGTCTCATATTTCCTGTCCATCAACCAGACCAGTGCCACACCAGTGTGTCTCAATCATGTGTCCTGATCATTTGTAGCTGACAAGTCAACAAAGATGACCACCCCACACAATCTTTCTGTTGTGTGCTTTTGGAATGTCATCTTTTTCCCCTCAAATGTTACACAGTCATGGTCCACTACGTCCTCATTAGAGCACATTTCTGGCAGGAAAGTTGCTAGGTTTACTGTTTTGCTACAAACAATATGAATGTTTGCACTTGATAGAATGACCACGTAGGCCTTATCACGCAGGCGTATGTTTGCTATGTGGTTAGTGTTAGATCACTCTAGGATTGCAAAACTGTACGATATGATATGATATGATAGCCCATGTATAACATGCCTGTACACAAGTCTTTCTATGCGTGACAACACAAGGGAGGGAAGACAGAGGGAGAACAAGACAGAGTGCTTGTTGTACAGAGTTACGGAGCAACCCATGACGATAGTAGAGCTCTTTTCAAATGAAAATGCAGCAGCAGTGAGTGCCTTCTCACATGCAAACTGGCCCTGCATCACAGACTCTAACATACCGCTGTAGTAGGCCAGTGGCTTACTGTCCATGGTGCTCTTTTGTGTCAAAACCATGGTCATTAGTTGCCTATTGGAGTGAGACAATTAGTAAAACCCCTGCGTATAATCTGGGGTTGCTAGCACTGGCGCTGTCAATATAACTTCCTTGAGGCCATTGATATTCATAAGCATGTCCTCTGTCCACACTAGTTTGTTGTGGTTCGTTGAGGACCTGAAGGAGGGGGCCTGGTATATGCAGCATAATCAAGTATCCATGCCCTGCAATAATTGCAGGGACCAAGAAATGTCCACATTTCCTTCACTGTCTTGGGCTGTCTTGTGGGGCGGCGCAGTCAGGGATAATTCTCTGGCTATTCACAGAGATCAATTGACCCAAGTAGAGCACCTCATGGAGGCAATACTGTAATTTGGTTTTATCAAATTTTTATCCCTTGTGGGCCAAGAGCTGTAAGAGCGTGATTGAATCTTGTCTGCACTGGTGCTCACTGATGCTGCACACTAGTAAATCATCACTGTATTAAATAATGGTACTAGGAACCTGAATGTTACCTAAGTCAGTGGGCCTCATTACGGGTCCAGCGGTAACCCTGCCGATGCTACTGACGGTTTGCCGCTGGACCCGTAAATATTTATCGGCGCCTGACATCCCAGTGCCACCGGGAGATTATAAGTCTGGCGGAAGGGGGAGTCAGGCATCGATAACATGTAATTCTGCATTTCCAGAGAATGCCATAGGACTCTATTGGAGTGGGGACACAGTAGCACTGGCATTGTTACTAATGGTGCCAGTGCTTCCGTGACCGGTCTGCCTACCATGACTGCTGTGCCCAACAGGGTCAGACCTGTCGGGCACAGCTGCTCAGGCAGGCAGACCTGGTATATGCCGGTCTGGAAACAACAGTGCCAGTGAGCTTACGGGCACCCTTGCTTCCGGACCGGCAGGGTCATAATGAGGCCCAGTGTTTAGGATCCTCTTAAAAATACTGGGGCTCTCGCAGTACCTTTGCGGCAATCTCGTGTGTTCAAAGCGCATTCCCCCATGGGTAAACACAGTGAGATATTGTGAGCCGGGCAGCAGGGGGACAGCGAAGAAGGAGTTTTTGAGATCCACTACAGTAAAATGGGTTGCCTCTTTAGGGATGTTGCAAAGTATTGTCTCAGTATTTATTGCTCATGTTCACAGCCTAGGCATGATGTACTGATTGCCATGCTACGTTCAAGCTTTGTGCCACAATATGGCAACTAATATCTAAGATGGCTGCTATTCGAGCATATGTGTTGTGCCTACAAAGCATGAAGTAATGTAATTGTACCGAAGCCTTATGTGCAGCAATATGCATAGGCATTGGACTTGTACCCTGCCCCTACATTGTGGCATCACAAATACAGAAATGTCTGGGTTTTTGTAGTGTTTTACACAATGAGTCCTGTACAGAAAAGTTAGTTTGAAAAATGTAATTGGTTACATTAGCAATGAAATTCCTAACAGTGCATCATCTTTCCTTGGGGGCATGGCTTTAGAGCACCATTCAAAACCTGTACAACTTTGCTCGTCCTACCAACCTGATTTAAAAACTGTCTCTAACAGGTCTTTTCCACTATACATACTGAAATGGTGATCAGGAACTTTCTGGTAATGTGACTCTCATTCGTGTCCTCAGGCAGTGTGCACCGCCTTCATTGATGACACTGAGCAATGTAATGGGCAGAACAGCATCCTGGACAGATCCTGACATATAATTTCGATATCCTTATGGGCTCCTGAGCGCATGACGCCAATCAGCTTTCTTACCATGCCACTTCCCTAAATATGTATTTATTTATCTACAGGAGTAACAATGCTCTTTTGATCACAAAAGAACATATGATAGATAAGAAATCAGAATTGACGGGAAGCAGTGAGCTTCTTACAATGGGTGAGTTTGAGGACCATTCTGACCAGGTTGTGGAGGTGAGTAAATGGAACAGTCATCAGGGACTATACATAAGTGGACATACATAGATTAGGGACAAAGTATATTGGACATTTATTTCTGCAGTTAGGCTGTACCGCCAGCTGTGCTCAGGATGCGACCATGATGGGTGAAGTGTTAGAGTGCAGGTAGAGGAAGTGAGGGACAGAGGCGGGACAGAGGCAGGTCAGAGGCGAAGAAAGAATGTTAGATATAATGTAATGTAATGTGAGAAGAGAGAATTAGCTGAACCGAGATGAAGCACAGGGAGGGTCAGGAGCCACAAGGGTAGTTGAGGAGCGAGAGTGGAGATTACAAGAAGGCTTGTAGAGTTGGATAGATAAGGACAGATACAGTGGTGCCTTCCCATGGATAGATTTGTGAATCAGGAAAAGAAATTTAAATCTGGCCCTGTTTTGCATCATCCGCCATCCAGCCTGGTGACGGTACAAGGGAGTGGGTGCGAAGTCAGGGAGTTCAAAGAGAGTCCTGCTATCAACGTTAATGATCTTGTCAAGAGAACAGAAAGCATAGTCGTTGAGCCCAAAGAGGCAGCTGGCACACGGGCCCGGTTTAGAGAAGACAGGATTGGTAAATAGATGCTTGGTGCTGTTGAAAGGAAAGTGGTGCCTAATATTTAGGGGGTTGAGGCAAGCTGCTGTTCCAATTTTGGAGATTAATGTACAGAAAGTGTTAGAAGGGTCATAGATGGCACTGCAGCCTCTTGTTGAAGAATAGTAGGGGAGAGTGTCAGGTGGGAACTTGATAGGCAGATGAAGAGATAAGAGATAGCAGGGAAGAAGAACACCTTTGGGTAGAGTTTAACATCAGAGAGTGCAAAGCCATCAATATTTAATGTCAGAGTGAGAGTTGGAAATTTTGATAGAGAGATCAGAGGAGAGTTCAGGAAAAGTGAAGAAGATTTGGATGTTGTCCGCAAAGAGTTGGCATGAGAACCCAAAGGAGGAGATTTGGGCCCCAAGAGAAGAGTTGTGGAGTGTAAAGAGGAGCAGACTGAAGTGCTGCCTTAATGTAGGGATTTGGGGTGCAGATTAGTGGGGGTACTGGGATGAGGGTGGACTTGTGAGAGTGCTGCCTTAATGTGAGGCGCTGGAGCACAGATTAGTGGGGGTAGTGGGGCTGGGACTTGTTGGCCGCAGCAGAGGTGTTGATGTAATGGTTATTACTGGTAAGTAATCCTTTATTTATATTTCCCAAGGGCCCAGCGCAAAAGTTGTTCGACAGCACTATTTTCTGTTTGCCATGGGTCGTGTTTAGAGTGTGCTGGCTGCTACTCCTTTTTCTTTGCGCTGCATATTTCTGGGCACTTTTGAATCCATGAATCGGCTCCCAGCGCAGTACATTTGTTCCACGCAATGCTCTTACTTGCTCTAACTACTACTTTGGGAGTTTTTTTTTTTTAATTAGGCCCATTTAGTGCAGTGCAAAGTGTACTTTTGAAGTGCAAATTCTCTTTGCTCTGTGCTCATTGTTTGTAAATTAGGCCCTAAGTGTCATGCAGGAGCCTTACTCAATTAATGTGCCTCATAAAACTCTATTTTTGTATTGTTTAGAACATACAACAATGTTCTTGTTTTGCAAATAGGTCTTCAGAACCCGCCCTTCACTCCAAAACTAAAATTATTTAGAATTTTATTTTATGTGTACTTATCAAGATACAGACATTATATGGAATATACATTTTCATTATAAGCGCTCTCACGTATACATTTCAATAATGTTTGATGAAGTTAATATCATTTAAATCCCAATTTTGAAGTGTTCTAATTCTGAATCACCATTGAAAATGAGTGTGCAGTAGAATATAAGGACGCTCCTCAACCAAAGGTTGCTGATGTACTTCCGTTTTATATTCTGACTTAGATTCTGACTTCATAGATTTGATCATTTGCTCCGAAATTTACCAGCTCTATAATTTCATTGGATGTAATGATGATTTTGTAGTTGGCATAGAAGCAAACAGTGTTAATTTTAAAATTATGTTCAGAATAGCCGTTTGCATGCGATCATGTGTAGATGGGTGTCACTTTGAGTAAGAGACGGTACTCCTGTATAACATTGTTTTTTTACTTTCAATAGTACGATAATTGCAGGCAGGTAGCGGTGTCATACATACCCAGATTTATGTGTAGTGTTTTGAGTATTTCCCCATTGTTAAGTGGGGGGACCAGCATTTAAATTACTGCATTCGTTTGAAATAAAAGCAAAACATTCTAACCCAAATCACTCTATTTCTTGTCCCCTAATGCAGAGTGGAATTTTGTCACAGGCATCATTAAGCTTCTATAAATCGTGTCTGTTAAAATAGCTGGATACAATACTTGGGAAAAACGTATGCATGGGTGGGTTGTTTGTTACCCATTCCAATGTATTCATTCTCTGCAGTGGTTTATTATTTCTAGGTAATTATATTTTAACAGGCATAATGCATTTTGTGTTATTTATGTTTTTCATTAAAGGCTGGGTCTGCGAACAGAGATATGTTTGAAATCCCCCTCTGTTGCTAAGTAAAAATTATCTTTTTTTCATGGAACATTCTATTTTGAAATACAAAACAATGTGTTTCTTATACTAAATTGTAGGGGTGTGATTGATGTATTTTGGAACCTATGGGTACACATATTGATGAAAGAATCCCAAACATTTAGTAGTGCTGAGTTTGTTAGGGCCTGTCTGTTAAATTGCACTGATTGGGTGTCACCCAATGAAATATTTCACAACATTGTGTGCAAACAATGGAGTGTGGGTGATAATATTCTGCTATTAACCAAAGGCATCATGATCAATCAGGAAGTTGGCTATTTTCATTTGCAACTGGCTCCCTCATCACATATTGGCTGAAGTCTGGTAAATTAGTAACCACGGGTCTGACGTGACAGCATCTCATTTGCAAAATGCTGAGTTCTATTTTGTGATATCAGCAGAGTTTTAGCCAAGCCACATTTCTATGCTGCTTCTACCAACCTTTGCCACCATCTACCTCTCTGAAACCAGCGTTCTTGGCGACACATTGTACAGCCACTCTCAGAATGGGTAACTCCTCTTACTAAGATCACCAAAACACACGTGACAGCAGCAGGTCTATCAAGAGTTCTGCATTTGGTCCACCATTAGATCCAGTGGCATATGCAGACTGTCATATGGCTAGTTATACCTTTACAGCCCTCCCTATGAGCCTCACTGGTTCATATGATCTGTACACACAATGCCTGGAGATCGTCTGTCTGTTCTCCCTGGTCTTCACCCCTTAATTGCACTGGTGAAAACTGCAGAATCACTGTCATGGCTATTTGCTGTATCTCAAACTGTTAAATGCGTTTTATGCATGTAATCTGCCTGTGCAGGCTATTATCTTCTCAGAATGCCAAGGGCTCTGAGCGACTGTCGTTTTTTCCCCATGGTCCCACCCTCCTTGAGCATTCTTAAAACACTTGCCTGTGTATAGGCGCTTTACGCTTTATAAATAAACAATACCATACCAATACTATAATGACCTTAAGCTCACATTATAATTCTTCCTGCGGTAGGATATCAGCATTCGGCTTCCAGCCATTACAACCCATTTTGGCCCACAGGGGAGGGCTATAAGCCTAAGTGGTAAAATGTGCAACAATAAACTTGATAAAATCATGGACAAATTATAGGTCGAGGCTGATCGTATGCTGCTGAAGCCTGATGCCGGTGTGGGCAAACTAAGAGGCAAGTAGGCATGCATTGGAATGTTCATGCTTGTGAATATATTTTAATTCTTAATGATCTTGCGATTGTGAAACACAATGCTTGGTATTAAACTTATGAAATTGCTTTTTAATGTTCTCTTACTACTGGTGATTAAAATGTGTCCAATGGTTAGTTCCAACATTAGAGGACAATAACATAACATGTATTTTATTTTATACATACAGAAAATGTTTGCATCATGAAGTAGAAAATACATGTTTAAACCGTGATTAGCGCTTTCCTAGTCTCGCCCTTGAGCAGTCCTTCAGCAAAAATTAGGCTGATTTGAAATAAACATGTATTAAGTACTTTTTTAGTGAATAGATCCATCAGTACAAAAATGTTTTAAGCTATTTCTTATTGATGATCATCGCAAGCAAATATCCGGTGCCCTCATTAAAGAACAGAAGTGTGTTTTTAAGACAGAACACATTACTTAACATTAATAGTTTATTGCTGCATAGCCAGTAGTTATCGATCAATATCCTTTCAGCATATTAACATGCTAAGCCAAAGGATGCTATAGAATGCAAACCATTAACTATTTATTATTTTAAGCCATTGCAAGCAACTTAAATTGAGTCTGAAAAGAGCGGATAATGGCATCCTGCTTTAAAGAGGATTCTAAAAATACCGCCAGATGAGCCATTAACCTTGTTATCTATATTCACTTGTGATGCCTTATATAGGGAGGGAGTCTCCTTCCGTGCAAATAGCCACTTCGTGTTACCATGGATAAGCACAGAAAGCATCCAGGATAACACGCTGATGAAAAGCCGGAGATGTTAAAGAGAGAACACGGTATGCCACAATAAACTGAACTTTCTAACGTCATGCAGGAAATAGATTGCAAATGTGTTTATAGATCATAAATGCAGCCTTCACGTGCCTGTCTAGAAATACAGTTATCACCATGACAGCATAGTTCATAAGAATAGATTTGTGTATTTATCAACCATCCAAATAAACACTATTGCCCTGATTTAAACGTGGTTTCCAATGGGAAATGGATATATAATGACATTTATAAACCAATGTGTCCCAGCCAGAGAGCAGAAAATACTCCTCCCTACATTAGAGAGTTAATAAAACAGAATGGCTGTGCAATAAATTCAGAGCGGTACACGTTTAAACTTTAGAAACATTGGACCAAATAGATAAACAAGTAAATCACGTAAGTAAAATATACATTTATATGCCAATTGAAGATCTGAAAATCTGCACCAGGCCTCCCAAATAGGGGTTTCTGAGGACCATGGAGGGCTCCATATTCCCTATTTGTATATGTTGTTGTCTGGTGTCTTTTTACCTCAAACCACCACAAACATACCCCACCCAAAAGCACCGAACAATACTAGACATAAATTAACATTTGAATATGTGTGTTGACACATCACAGGGATTGCATATCTCTGCTTTTGGGTTAGTCTTAGTTACATGGGCCTTGCACAACACAAAACAATTACAATTCCCCAAAAATGCAAACTGTGTTGCTATTAAACTCTTTATATTCTGATAACGTATCCTTGTCATGCTTTACAGAAACATGTTCCGCAGATAACAATAAAGAGAAATAGAATGGGTATTCATACATAACTATGAGTTTTTTTAAAAAGGCAACCTTTTGGCTTTGTGTTCAGCTACAACCGACTTGGCCAACTATTCAGTATCCAGCTGAATAATACATCTACTATTCGGAACAACCCGAATAGCTGCACAGTTACGAATATGTGGGCATCTAATCCCAGGCATAGGTGGGAGTGAAATGAGCAATACGATTCTGGCCCAATATGGTGCAGCCCTAACTTCACAAATAACATTAATGCAGAGGGTGATTCACTAAAGTCTCTCCCTGATTGGAATTCAGTGCCGAGTATAGGGCAGCATCTCTTTTCTCTTGAAAATAAAGTTTCCACATCATTCTATTTTCAAAAAAACACATTCATGGTATTCCAATAATCTCACATGGGTAATTACTAATTTCAGTACATGTACCTGCTGAAAAATGTCTAGGAGTTAATAAGCGCCCCAGCCACAGCAGTTCCCACCCTAGTGTCCACTAGCTCCAAATACCAAATGTCTAACCTGAGAGTGGCAAACATAACCCCAAACCCCACGCTTTTAGGCAAGCCTCTTGCGGATCTAAAATGCTTTAAGTATGGTTAACTAAACTTTTCTTTGAGACTGGCGATATGTATGAGGGGTCCCAGGTGCCCGCTTCAAACCTAAAGAGGAACCCACCGATCTCTTCCCCATTTACTGCCAAATGACCCACCTTTGCAAGATAGTGACAGTGCTGCAGAATGCTCCAGAAACGGTAGTGGGAGCAGGAAAAAGAGGTCCTTGTGTCCTTTTTTGTTCGGACCAAGGTAAAGCTGATTTTCTTTTTGTAATATCATTTCAAATGGGCTTTTCCACCCAGAGGAAATTACTAAGTCTGCCAAGGCATAATGAGGGTTCCATAGGTAGGTTGCAAAAGCCAAAAAGATTCATATTAGACCTAGAGGAGGACTAGTATGCATAAAACATTAGAGTCTCAAAAACATGTACAGACATATACATGAACATACTGCCTTTGAAACGGTTCATCAATTGTGAAGGCTATAATAACTAGCAACGAAGTTGCTTAGTCAAAAGGGTGATGTATTGTTTGGCAACGCATTAATCATGTTTAAAAGATGTTTACCACCACGCTATCCATTTCATGGTTTCACATTAAACGTGTACTTTTAAATATGTTATTATTATTTTTTTTTAACAAGGAACTCCCGTTAGTGAACATGTTGTTATACAATCTGTAGTGCAAACACATTTTCTTAATTGTGAATATGTACCAACACTTATGCTCGTCGATTCATGTGATGTATGATAGGCATGCATGTATGCCAAACAATGATTAGTATCAGAGTGTCTACAGGCCGGGGTGCACTGGGAACCAAAAGAGGCCCTGGAAATACATTTCAAAGTGAACCCATAGTACATATTTTCAGCAAGAGCATCCCTTTTTCTATGGCAAAATTGGGAAATATCATACAAAAGAGGCCCAGGGTGCAGCGGCCTACAAAGAAATCTCAAGAGTTCCCTATAGGCCAGTCCACCCCTGTCTACAGGGTTCAAAATAGCTGGGAGCTATTTTGCTTCTGCTTCTATCCTAGAGCCTGGTGAAACCCACAGCTACCGGGAGCTACGTGTGGTTCCTCAGGCCAACCTCTGCCTTACAAACTTGCATATGTGACATTAATTTTGAGTGTTTGAGAATGTAAAGAGAGAACAATTAAGGCACATATAGGACACATTGAAATATAATGTATCACACATAATGCTCAAAAACGTAAGGGTAATTTAATGTGGACGTTAGAATTGCAGGGTGCTGTGTTCCCATTCCTGGTTCCCAAGTGGTATTGCCTGCCTACTAAGTAATGCATGACACCGAAGTGCTGGTTTTAGCTCCTGCTCATTGAATCTTAATTTCAAACCCGGTGACTATATATAAACTAAGTCCTTTTACATTCAGTTTGTATTTACTTACCAACATCCTAGTAAATTGTTTAAACAACCAACACTGGGCTGGCTTAACAAGCCCAAAATATATTTTTTAAACAACATGATCCCTGGAATACACGATTTGTAAGACATTTTAAATATATTTGCTACCGTGTATTTAGCTGTAAACTGATTCAGTAAGATAGTGTTTTTTTAAAGAATGTGTGATAATTCTGAAGGCCGAGTGACTGCAGCATATATGACAATGCATTACTTACCGTAAAAGCATTTCTGATGGTTGTATCTGCTTAGATTCACATGCTGTGCATAGGTCCGACATCCAGTGGTCACTGCGGAGTATTGCATTTTGTTTTTCGTAGTCGAAAAGGGACGTCGACAAGGCATGTCTGAAATACTATCCCTATAGTGACGTGCGTTGTACCCACAATCCCTCACGCGTCGAGGTCCCTCTGTTTGTATTTTTCTGCCCTGAGGGAGCCTTCTAGACGTGAGTGAGTACAGAAAAGAGAGATATAAAAGGAAGTCTATGTTCCTTCCATCCGAGCGGGGAGGAAGGGTGGGCGCGTGTGAATCTAAGCAGATACAACCATCAGAAATGCTTTTACGGTAAGTAATGCATTGTCTTCTGATGTTTGTTAATCTGCTTAGAATCACATGCTGTGCATAGAATAGCGAGCAGTACCCGGAGTTGGCGGTGGGTTATGAGAAGGAACAGTAGAGAAAAGATGTCTTAATACTGCCTGTCCCACCTGGGAGTCAGATCTCGAGTGTGCATCTAGACAGTAGTGTTTTGTAAAGGTGTGCACAGAACTCCAGGTAGCCGCTTTGCAGATGGACTCAAGGGGAACATTTCCAATGAATGCTATGGACGCCCCCGTGCCTCGAGTAGAGTGTGCTCTTGGCTTAAAGGGCAGTTCTCTCTTAGCAAGAGTATAGCAGAGAGTGATGCATTGAACAATCCATCTAGAAATAGTGGACTTTGAAACTGCATCCCCGTCTCTTCCTGCTGCCACCGAGACGAAGAACTGATTAGTCTTCCTCAGTGGTGTGGTTCTTTCCATGTAGAACATGACCGCTCTGCGCACATCTAGTGTGTGCAGAGTTTTTTCTCCCAAGTTGGAAGGATTTTGAAAGAACGTTGGCAGTTCTATAGACTGGTTTACGTGGAATTTCGAGATGAATTTCGGAGCAAACCTTGGATGCGTGCGTAGAACCACCTTATCTCTGTGAACTGTAACGAAGGGGTCTAGAACAGAAAGAGCCTGTAGTTCACTTACTCTCCTGATGGAGGTGATAGCTATTAGAAAAGCAGTCTTAAGAGTGAGGTGTTTAAGAGATGCTTTGTGCATGGGTTCGAATGGTGAGCCTATGAGTCTCGTAAGTACCACGTTAAGGTCCCATCCGGGAGCTGGGTCAGCTATCGGGGGGTGTATTCTCTTTACTCCCTCCATGAAGGCCTTTATAACAGGGATCTTCCACCATGACACTTTGAGTTGGGATGTGGTGTATGCAGAAAGTGCCGCTAGGTGGACTTTAATGGAATTGAACACTAGACCTGAATCCAATAAGTGGGTCAGGTATAGAACAATATGTGTGGGAGAGCAGTCAATCGGGTTGATGCTTTTTCCTCTGCACCAGATGACAAATCTCTTCCACTTGCTAGAATAGCAGAGGCGAGTGTTAGGTTTTCTGGCTTCCCTGAGGATGTCCATGCATCTCTGCGGGAGCTGTAGATGTCCGAATTCTATGATCTCAGGAGCCAAGCTGCTAAGTTCATGTTCTGGGGGCATGGATGCAGAGTCCTGCCCTTGTCTTGTGACAGCATGTTGTACGGGCAGGGGAGTTTCACTGGGGGAGATAGAGACATCTCCATCAAGTGAGCGAACCATGGCTGTCGGGCCCACATTGGGGCCACCAGTATCATGGTCACTTGTTCCTGGTGCATCTTGTGCACCACCTTGTTGAGAAGGGGAGTCGGGGGAAAAGCGTAAACAAATTTCCCTGACCATTGCATCGACAGACCGTTCCCCTTGGATTGGTTCTGGGGGTACCTGGAGGCGTAACTTTGGCATTGTGAGTTCTCCAGTTTTGCGAACAGGTATATTTCTGGGAATCCCCATTGTGTGAAGACGTCGAAGACGATGTCTTCGTGCAGTCGCCATTCGTACTCTTCGGGCAGGGGGAAATCTCTGCTGAGTTTGTCTGCCAGCAGATTGAGTTCCCCTGGTACATGTTGTGACAGTAGGAACATGTTTTGTTTGAGAGCCCACTTCCATATATTTTGGGCCAGTTTGGACAGTCCTGGAGAGTGGGTGCCCCCCTGCTTGTTGATGTAGCACATGGCTGTGGTGCTGTCTGTAAGGACCAACACAGTCTTGCCTTATAGGTGTTCCTGGAAGGCTTTTAGCGCCTTGAACACAGCTAGTAGCTCCAGAAGATTTATGTGTTTGGAAGCTACGTTCGGAGTCCACACTCCGTGAGCAGTCTGATGGGATAGGTGAGCCCCCCATCCTGTGAGGGATGCGTCTGTGGTTAGAGTGGCTTCTGCCGCAGGTGTGGCAAAAGGTTTTCCTCTTTCCAGGTTTTCCTTTGTCCACCACCGTAGCGAGAGAACCAAGGCCTGCGAGACCACCACTAGATCGTCCCATAGTCCGCTGGCCTGACACCACTGGCTGTTGAGCCACTCTTGCATAGGGCGCATGCGCAGGCGCGCGTGAGATACCAAATAAATACACGACGCCATCATGCCTAGCAAGCGCATTGCTTTGCGTACCGTCACCTCTCGACCGGTCACATATTGAGGGATCTGAAACAGCATGTTTTGGACCCTCTCGTTGGAGGGGAAGACGAGGCCGTCCTTTGTTTGAATTAGAGCCCCTAGGAATTGTTTGATTTGGCTGGGGTCTAGACTGGACTTCTTTTCGTTGATGGAGAAGCCCAACTGGAACAAAAGGTCTACAGTCTTTTGGGTATTGGAGAAGCATGTTTCGTAAGAATCCCCTGTTATGAGCCAGTCGTCGAGGTAAGGGTAAACTGGGATGGACAACCTGCGCAGGTGGGCCGCTGCCACTGGCAGTACTTTCGTGAATACCCTTGGTGCCGATGCTATGCCGAAGGGTAGCACTCTGAACTGGTAGTGTTTGCCCTCTATCATGAACCTGAGGTATCTTCTGTGCGCTGGCAACATTAAAATATGAAAGTATGCATCTTTCATGTCCAATGTTGTCATGTAATCTCCCTGTGATAGCAGTGGGATCACTTCCTGTAAGGTCACCATAAGAAACTTCTGGGGTTTGATAAACTTGTTCGCTGGGCGCAGATCTAATACAGGGCTCACGGTTAGATCCTTTTTGGGTACAAGGAAGTACACTGAATAAATACCTTCCGTTACCTGAGATAGAGGCACAACCTCTATGGCTCCTTTTTCCAGCAGTTGTACTTCTTGGAGCAGGATGGCAAGGTGTTCTGGTGTCATGCGTCGTCCCCTCGGGGGTCTGTATGTTGGGGAACCGTTGAATTTGATGGAGTATCCGTGGGCTACGGTAGAAAGTACCCAGCGGTCTGACGTTATTCCCTCCCATGCTGGAAGAAAGGATGTTATCCGGCCCCCGACCGGTGTTGCATGGGAGGGGACGCGAATCTTCGCGTCACTTGGTGTTGTTGGGGGCTTGGGAGCCTCTGTGGGTGGACCCCCGACCTCTCCCTTTGCCACGGCGCTGGCCTCTTTGGCTGTACTGCCCACTATTGGTCTGGTAATTGGTGGCAGGGTATTGTTGCTGCTGATTCTGCTGTTGGTGTTGGCCACGAAAAAAGCGTTTGTTGCCATAGCCGCGTCTGGTAGTGGGCTTAGAGATCTGGTCAAGAGTTTTGATAGTATCGAACTCTTTTTTAGCCATCTCCAGAGCCTCATCCACCGCTTTCCCGAAGAGGTTTGAGTCTTCAACAGGTTTATTTACTAAAGACGCCTGTGTCTCCGGTTTGAACCCTGAGTTGCGCAGCCATACATGGCGTTTTAGGAGTATTCCCTGAACCAGGGAACGTCCCGCTGTCTCTGCAGCATCCAGAGAGTTCTTTACAATACTCTGGTTGACCTGGGTTCCTTCGCCAATAGTTGATAGCAGGCGTGTACGTAGTGGTTCCGGCGCTTCTTCAGCGTCTTTGCGCATTTTGGCCCACTGCGTGTCCGCGTAGCTAGCTAGCAAAGAATTGTTGTTCGCAATTCTTGCCGAAAAGGCAGCCGAGGATGTGACTCTCTTTGCAAGGGCATGTAACCTCTTGCCCTCCTTGTAAGGTGGTGCCTCGCTGGTGGACAGCGGCACCCCCGCCCTCTTCCTTGTATTAGTTACTACAAGGGAATCCGGAATGGAATGTCCCCTGATGTACAGCGGGTCTGAGGGTGAAGGAGTGAAAAGTTTTTCAATTCTTGGATTAACTCCTCTGATTAGTGCGGGTGTGGATAGCGAAGGGATGATTCTTCTCTTCACAGAAGCGAGGAGGGGAATGGTCTGGCTGACCGGGGGTTTCTCCTTAATTACTCTTTCCACAAAGTCTATTTCAGGAGAGATCTCCCCAGTGTCCAGTTCGAAATGTGCTGCTGCTCTGCGCAACAGGGCATTGAATGTGGGCTGATCGTCAATGGGAAACGTGTTTCTAACAGGTGAATTGTCAGGAGGATTTAGGTTCAGGACATCAGTGTCCGAATATACTGATGGGGATTGCCAGGGATGAGAAGGTCCTTCTTCTGGATTTTCTCCGAAGCCTTCTCCTACCATGTCTGGGCTGTCTTCCAGACCTTTCTCCTGGTTCTGTCCCTCTTCATCGTCCACAAATTCATCCTCCTCCTCCAAGTATTGTTCCTCACCAGTGAGGTCATACACATTATGGAAATCTGAGGGTGTGTCCTGCTGGGGATTGAATAGTCTCGGATATTTGGCCCTGGGGTCCTCCTGAGGCCCTTCTCTTGTTCTCTTGGGAGTGGGAGGGTTCTGGGTCTTCATAAACCTCTCCATTCTTTCCATGCAGAGATGGAGCCTTTCCATGGTTTCATGGGGTACCCCTGAGCGGTCTAGCGGGGGAAAATTAGTGTCATCTAGCTGAAAACGGCTCGACCTCTCCCATAACGTCGAGGAAAGTGTCCCGTCGCTTTCCGAAAAGCCTTCCGGTGTGTTGGGGGTCCCCCCGACTGAAGGGGGTAGTCCGTGTCTTTCTTCGGCTTTTTCGGCGTGTCTTTCGACCTTTGCGTAGCACTCGACGTGTCTTTCGGCGTACGCTTCTGGGCGTCGGCTACAACGATCCTCGCCAAGCTCTCTGCGACTCGTTTGTCAGCGGAGGGCTGTGGTTTCGACTTTACGGGTGTCGATCGTTCTACGGCGGCGTGCGCTCTCTGCTGGTGCGCGCCGGCCGATGGTTTGGGGGCGGCGCCCTTATTTGCCGAAAGCCCAGTCGCTGGCCGCGGCTGCGGTTGCGAGAGGGGCTTCGAACCTGAACGGTCCGAGGAGGCCGCCGGTGGAACCTGCGTCTCCTTGGGCGCTGATGCTTTCTTCGTCTTCGACGAAGAAGAGCCATGGGTTGTGTGCTTATGTGTGGTATCGTGTGCGTCAGTGTCGCCGGGGTATTCATCCCCATAAGCAGGGCATGAGCCGAGCCCGTCGGGGCCGGGGACAGACGACGAAGAGCGCGAGCGCTCTTTAGAGGGGTCTACGACTTCCGTAGCGGAGGTCGTGTTATCACGTTCCTCGTCACTGTTGGTGGTAGCAGCGGTGGGTGAAGAATCGGCCTTCGACATAGCGTAGGCCGCCCACCTCTTGACCCTACGGTCTTTTAGAGTCTTTTTGGCTTAAGAAGCCGACAAGCCGTGCAACCCTCCTCTTTGTGATCGAGGGGCAAGCAGCGGTTACACCGTGAATGCTTGTCCTTCCAAGTAAACTTGCCCTTGCAACGCGGGCAAAACCTAAAGGTTGTCCTCTCCATAGCCGAGGCAATAAATCGTGATAACGACCCCAAGGGAAAGGAAGGGGAAAAGGAAAGGCATTCTCAGAAAAGAACCAGATATGTCCCACGACCCCACTCTCCCTACTGTATTTGGCCTGCGAGGATCTCCTCCGCTCGTCCCCTCCATCGAAGATCTTGCTCGACGGAGACAGCTTCACAACTGCGTCGAGGGAGGGATTCATGTGTTATATATTAAATAGAAATATAGATAGAGTGCAATAATAGCATATATGGATTCCAATCAAATCAGTTGACATTTCACCAATGTTCCAACAGTTTTTATGAAGACATATGCGTGAGGGCTGAATAGTGATCATCCCATGAACTTTCAAGCCAGAGCTGAATGCTAGACACTCTTGCTGCTGCTCAGCATGTTTTCTTCACTTCAGAGACCTAAAAGCCCCAATTGTGAAGTGAGGCTATCAGCTGTGTCCGCTGAGGATTTAAAGATCACAAGCTACTCTTGCAAGAAGCCTCTGGATCACATGGATCTTATGGAGAAGACAGAATATCTGTGTCGGACCCAAACCTGCCGATGACTTTGCACTGCTATGATCACAACCAATCATTAAGTAGACGATGAACGCCTCTGGTCTTATGTTTGGAAATATTGTATTAGTTTTTTCCTGGTTGCAGCACGTTACTGCAAGTCCATAAGCAATGAACTGGGGTTCCATGTCATGGTTTAATTACAATAACACCTACATATGCATGTTTGCAATTGGTTTAATTTTCCTTTCCACAATTGCTTGCTGTTTAACTCTCTCAAGATTGTTTATGATTGATGTATACTATTTATTATCAAACAAACCTGCATGATTCCAATGTGCACAATACATCTTCTCATTTAATACAGACCCTTTTGGATGACGTTTTGTGAAATTCCGATAAATTCCCACTGCTCTGGAATGCTAGAAATGTGTTAGAACAAACAGGCATGAATATTATTTGGAAAACAATGTTTGCAGTCGGCTTGTATTCCTTGAGAATTATAAAGGACACATGTTAAAGAATGGTACAAAGGTAAGATGTGTTAATGAAGATGGCATGTGCATATGTACTTGGAACTGCATTCTCCATACGTTTTCTAAGGTTTTTAAAGTAATTAACAACCAACAATTCCAAGAATCTTTGGACAGAAGGAGATTGAATTTAGTGTTTGTAAATGAGTGTGGCATTGTTTATGACAAGACACACTTCTAATTGTGACAAGGAAGTCTTAGACGTGTTTGGTTTTTCTGTCACATTGTTCTCTTTCTCAAGACAGGCATGAAGATTTCAAACATGTTGAGGTGTTGGTGGTCCTCCAAGAAATTAGTGAACACATTAGAGGATAGTATGTGAAAGAGGGGGTTAAAGAATGGTGATTTGTGTATGTGAAAGAAGGATAGTGTGGATGTGTTTATAGTTTAGCAGATTGAGATGAGTGATTTGCAGTCTTAATGTTAGCATATATTGGGGTTGAGACTTCGGTGGAGCCTCTTAAATCAAGTGTAATTCATTCTCCTTTCTTTGTGGTTCAGTTGGAGAACTTGATATTTTAGCTATTGAGAATTTTGTTGTGTAAAACCGCTGAGAGATTCACAGAGATCCAAGTTTATTTGATGAAACTCTATTCTATCCTCGAGTAAATAATCAAAGATTTCATTATAATGTTTTCTGGCACACTCTAATGCCTGCTTGTATATTTTATTTGAGGTTCACTTTATTATACTATGCAATCAATCTGCTAACACGAATACAACATTTACTTGATGTCGCTTACAACGGGCTATACCATCTATGTTAGAAATTAATTACACATTATAGACTGCAAGGAATTTTAACAACAGTGTTTTAATATATTGTGGACTTTATTACTGAATTTGCCATTGCCCTAGTGGTCTCTAGACAATTAGATGAAGCTATTTCCTTGTAATGTACTTAGGATAATTAGTATCATGGGTGGAGGGTTTTTGATCAAATAAAAGAACGGACATGGTTTGCCATTGCATATATGAATGCACAAATTAAGGCAGTGGCAGTCACTCCTATATACAATGCCGTGAATAAAATAATAAAAGAAAAATCAGTCTTTGTTGATCAGAATACATATACAAAATCATGAGATATAGCATAATGATTGTGAATATGGCAGTCAAATCATTAAAAAAGTTGCCTAATTTGAATATTGGAAATTCAAAGAAATGCTGAATATCATTTGGTCATTAAATACTAAAGGAAAATATTTTCTATATTTCTTCAACTATGAGGGACCAGTGGACTTCAGTTGACCTTCACAAAAAGCTAGTAAAAATGTAAAGGTAACTTTACGTTACAATATGAAATCTTTGTTATGTGTGCAAGACGGATGATCATTGATATGGTTAAAAAAGAACATTAGGCCTGCATTTGTGAACTACATAAAAAGTAGTGTGACTATTTAAAAATAAAATCTCAGAAGGGTTAAGGATATTCGAAGTGCACTGTTATGCTGATGGGACGATGGCCTGCTGGCAAAACTAGGCAGATGGTTAATAAGCAGATGGTTCTAAGTCCATGTTAACCTTTGTTTTTGAAATCATTAGTCTAATTCAAGGGAAATTCATGTGACACTCAAAGCCACTAAAGTGTGTAATACAAAGGAAGGAGAAACCAACAAGCAAGCACATTATTGTTTCATGGTGATGTGTAATTACACCTCTATACGTTAGATGACCAAGTATGATATCTTCTGCAATACGTGGCTCATGAACAGTGAGCCCTAGAATTCCTCTCCCGACTAACATTTCCAAAATCAACTTGCAATAAGAGACCCGATGGGTTGCATTTTAAAGGCCTGTGTTATTATTAAAATATTCCCAACTTTATTACCGTTGCTGTTAAGGAAATATTACATAGATATTCTGATTTGTCATAAAATGCCCAAAGGGCTATGAATATTTTGAGATAGATTCTATTTCTCCATACAATCAATACATGTTGATAATTCCAGTTTTCTGTGAGTTTTAAAATGTAAAAGCAATACAGTAGGGTGGACTTTTTTTTGTGGATGTAGAGAAATCAAGTCAATCTTAAGGTTCATCCAATGGAATATTGGTGCATTAAATTACACTGATTTGGGAGGTCCAGACCCAATGGGAAGAGAAAGATCTTTTATTCTTGAAAACTGACCACACAGGCAATTTGGCAACAACATGCTTGCCAAATTTGCAGCCATGGAGCAGAGGCATTCAGTTCAGCAACATGAGTCTCCTGAATCTAAGAACTGAAAAGTGGAATCAGATGAACCATGGACTACTGATTTGATACGGCACTAGAATAGAAGAGGCACAACACAAACAAAGGTCCTGAGAGATCCCTAATGCCGATTCTTGTCAACCAATTTTGATTTTTACAACTGACGTAAGTGTACTAAAGCTCCTTTTGTGTATTTATACATTTATAATCCTTTAGAAATGAAACATTGACAAATGGGTGTGTCTTCCCTCTAAAATAAACAAATACTATAAGTGTCCTCGTTTTTAAAGATCCAAGACCCTTTCCAGTTCTGAGAGTTATGAAGTGTTGTAGTCCTTGCAGATTAACAGCGGGTTGTTTGGCTCGTCCCTATAGAAGACCTAGTTCATTTGTAGCCCAAATTAAACTCTCATTTTTTCTGTGTTGGCACATCATGGGGATGTTTTTTTATCTTAAAGAACTAGAATCCAAACTATCCAATATTTCAAATCTATTCCCCCTCTGATTTGCTTTTCATTCCGAAAAGCTAAACTATTTAGAATGATTGTTCCTATGTGTGCTTTTATAGACACATATGGCATGTGTAATACAATCTATGAAAGCTTAGTTAGGATCTGTGACTTTCTATCAGCTATAACTTTTGAATATTTTCTGCTTAATCACAAGTCTACTTAAGCCTAAAATCCACGTATACAGCATAAACATAAACAGCTAACGTGCAGTTGAAATTTCAGCCATTATTCCCACATAAAGCATTGATGAGAGTGTGTTTCATATTCTGATGTTTTTTATTTTTATGACTAACATACTACCATGATTCATTTTATCTAAGTTTAGGTTTGCCGTTCACGAATGTCTATTTGAAAGAACAATTTTAAATCTATATTGTATAGTTTGTTTTCATTCGTGGTGCCAACAATTTGTAGATTGTATTATGATGACATATACTATTTCATTACAAACCCATTTTATGTGTGTCAATGGTGTGTTCATTCTAAAAACAATCAAGTTTGCATATAGGTATAGACTTCCTTTTATAAATGTGACAGAGAAGGGGGATTGCAGATTCCAATTAATTATTAATTATTTTAACCTTAGATGTGCAGAGAACATGTTCAGAAAGATATGTTGATGGCTACCCAGGGCGTTGTTGCCACTTTGGAGCACATATCTCACAGAAGAATATAAACAATGCCTTCAAGTTTTGAGGAAAAGCTCCTGCAGTTACCAATACGATTACTATTCCTAGTGTAAAATATTTTATTCTTACAACAACCGATATTTAGGTTAAAAATCTATGTTATTTTGCAGCCTCGCCCGAAAGGATAGAACAAGATTTTGATGGTGTAGCCACGTCTATGTAAAAGATTAATCAGAACACTTTATTTTAAGGTCATTATGATGAAACCTATATTCCCCCAACAACATGCATGGAGTCCTCATCAGCTTTCCAGATATTTGTTGTAAAACGCTGAAATAATAATGTATAAAGTAATATTTTCTTGCGTTAGCAGCTAGCGTTGCTGAACTCACCAAAATGTTTCAGAAATACAAATGCAGGACACCATTTTTTAGTAGTAGGTAAACGGTGGGTTCCAGATAATAACAACATTGATCATGATATGCATGTCTTTACAGATTGAAAAATGTACTACCGTGAAACAACACAAGAAATATGCATTGCTCTCCTGCCAATCTCTGCTAACACATACACACACAGCAGTGTGTATTGCAATCTTAACGCAGTAGCCACTGGTTTTAATGATAGAAGATGATCTGGCAACTCAACTATAGAACTGGAACCTGCAAATTATTATGAAAAATGAGGTCAACCATTCAGATCCATGGTGGCATTGGGGGGCGAGGGGGCACATCCGCTCACCATTCTGGCATAGATGTAAGGCGCTGACATGTTGGCTATAATTGCATGCTATAAGGGTTGCTGGAAAAGATGTTATAGCCTTCGAACACAATCATGTTTATTCTACTCATTCCGAAAACATGGTATTCTATATCACCCCAGCCTAGATTCAAACAGTGACCAGTATGTTAAAAATGTAGTGTTAAGACACAGAACCATCATTTTTGGGGGATAGCTATGCCATGGGCTATAGTCTTCAGACAAATGTAAGCATCAGCATTAGGAAAGCCAATTATTCCAAGTGATAGTGGCTACTTTCAAGGCCTATGGTGCTATGAGCAAACTATCATCATCCCACATTGAACTGGCAAGATGGAATGAAACACAGTGTGTGTCTACATACAGCCTCTCACTCACCCATTTGTTTTAGGTATTAATAAAGGAGATGAAATGTGGGTAGAAAGGACTGTGTGGAGGCACACAGTGTATGGAGTAGGGCAGATCAAACAAGGGAGAGAGAGAGCTCATAGCCCATGGTGGTCCTGCTCTCCAAGCTCTGTTTGCAAGATACAACATATCTAGGTTAGCAAATACAGTGATGGAGCGTGTGTGTTTGTGTATGCACATATGTGTGTGCTCACTTCCCATGGCTTGCTTGCACTTTTTTTCACAGGGTGGGTGTCGCACAGTTTTCAGAAATAAAAACACATGACTATAAAACCAACCTTTGGCACATTTCTACTTAGGAGCACTTCCCCAACTTGAGTCCAGTACCTTTGTTGGGTTTTGAGTGTGCTTTCCTTTTTTTAAAACTTTTTATTGAACATATAATGAATGCATTACAATTACAACAAATTCTTTGAGTGAAATATGTGGTTTTAAATAACAAACAACCATGCATCATATTAACTGGTAGAGTATTGCAATGTGCCGTTGATATATAGTTAGGCAATGCTCTTGATAAACTATGCTATTCAACACCTAAGACATGACACATATAAATGAAGTGGTGGAGGGAGTATTAAATGAGGAGCTATGGAGGGATGACAATCAGCTGAATTATTCCAGATAACGTGGCATTCAAATGTTTGTGTATTGTCAAATGTGTTGCAGCAAGAATTCTCCTTTTCAATTGGAGAAGATCACCCTGTGATCAAATGGGAGCAGCCTATCCTAGACGCATTTATCCACAACCACCATATACGAATGAATAGATTAGTAGTGTATTTCCATTTCAATAACACTGTTTTAATCACTAAACTAATAAAGGTATCAGACATGATGTATATATACCTTTTGCATGCTGATGTTTAAGCATGGCTGAAAACAGCCAGAAGCCAGTTGGGTGTAGCACAGGGACAACATATACACCTTTCTTCCTAAAATGGCCTTATAGAAAGGCATTCAAATTGCAATTGAGAACATAAGCCTTATTCAACATAGTGCAACCACAGTGGAGAGTCCACCTATTTTGATTAGAAAAGTGTAACTGGGATTGACAATGCACCATGTAAACGGACAAGACCAAGGTTGGGCCATGGCTTTAGAATACTTTCCAATTCGGTATCCGTTGAGTGTGTAGTAGCAGTCCAATAATATGAATTTAAATTTCATGAATATGTCTCTCATCTCTATGAAATGTATACATTCTAGAAGAAAGATGCTTGCTAGATTTCAGTACATTTTAAAATGAATTCATTCTTATCAAAATATTTTTCACTGGAGCAAATCAGGTGATGCCTGTGAGCATCTCAGATTCCCCCACGTCTACCTGATATCCAGTGACCGATGTAAGGCAAAGGGCCCGGTAGGCATGATTGACAGAGGGCCCTGAGTAGTGTGGCAAATCTGAGAACATCGTCCCTTCTTTCCAAGAGGTGGACCACCTTGATAAAGCCAAAACTGTGCCCCCCAGTACAATATTTCCAATGGGGGCAGTAAACAAGGGGATCACATTAGGAGTGACTCCCTTTGTAGGATTAAGGGTGATCATTACCAGAGAATGTGTTGTTAATCCTCGTTTCCATCTTTCACAAATCTGTTTGATATGTATTGTTTCCAAATTAGTCAAACCACTTTTTTGCATATCTAACCACCTGATGAATCCGCCTGCTCCCTCCTCAGAAGAAGCTAAATTAAATTGTGTCCAAGTTAGAGAACAGACATTGCCATATCCCACGCCTTTGGCAAATCCTCCTGCTCTCTTCTTAGTTTAAGCTAATATGTATGATCGCCAAATCAGTCGTACTCCTTTACTATGTTGTTACCAAGCTAGTCATTCTAACTTGGATGACAACATTGAAAAGTCAGATAATACAGAGTATTGCACATATAGCTCGAAACCTAATACTGTGACAAAGAAGAGACTTAATTAGTATATAGGGTTGCCAACAATCTAGATCCCAGCAACCAGTGATTGGCTACATGAAATACATCAATCTGATGTGGGAGATCAACGGGAGTTCAAGCTCAAGCTCCGAGGCCAAGCGGGCACGATCGAGCGAGAGCAGTCCTCCGAAGAGGACAAGCAGGAGCCAGAACCAGACACGAGACAAAAACACTGGAGAGACATAGTATGCGGCCAAAGGGAGGTCTCAGTCTACAGAGGTGCTGCAGAACCCG
This sequence comes from Ambystoma mexicanum, assembly GCF_040938575.1. Lineage (NCBI taxonomy): Eukaryota > Metazoa > Chordata > Amphibia > Caudata > Ambystomatidae > Ambystoma > Ambystoma mexicanum. The sequence goes on along the minus strand of NC_090939.1, from coordinate 430,932,965 downwards.
CTGGATGCAGAGTGAATACCGAAAACTCCAGGAAGAACACAGCTGCCGGGGAACCACCAGTACTGCCAAATTGAACGTAGACTGATATTTGGTTAGCCCGGGAGCTGTGAGAGGTCCAGAGAAGCAACAGGGTGAAGTCAAGAAGTTGAGAACAAGCGGGTCTGCAGCCCTACTCTTTGAAAGTCAGAGGGAATCCTTTGAAAGTCAGAGAGAAACAATTGAGAAACAAATAAATAATAGTGTCTGGGACCATACTCTATGAAAGTCAGAGGGAATCAATCAAGAAACCAAGAATAAGAAGGTTGGGTCCCTACCTTTTGAAAGTCAGAGGGAAACCAATGAAAAACGTATCACTTTTTACTACCAGCTTTTCGAACCCTTTTTTAATGTAATAAAGTCTTATCCAAGAATAAACAAACATTGTGTCCGAGCCTTACCTCTGCACCCTTACAGCAGGCAGAGTTTAGAGTGTGAGAAGTTAATGGCTATCACAATTGTGACATTATTATGGCTTTTACTCCAGTGGTGGGGGGTGGACACAGCCAGTAACGGCCACCATCCCAAACCTAAGTATGCCCGACGGAAGCGAGGCCCTTAGCAAGGACCATTACCAGCCATGTCTGCCCACTACGGGAGTGAAAGCCATTCACCTATCGGGGTTTATCCGGGGTGCAAACAGTTTCTGTTTTTTCCTCGGGTGATTGGCTGTGCTTATTGCATGATGCCAATCTCCTGAGGAGAAGAAAGGAAACAAGAAGATGGACACTGCCATATAGAAAGGACTAAGTCCGTTTTCAATTACTATGACCCCTTTCAGGAGCGGGAGGAGTGTGGGGACCAGAGCAAAATGCTCTGATCCAGCAAGTAAGTGCAGAGAGGGAGGAGTGGAGGAGTGGAGGAGGGGGCGGCAACAGGGAGTCTCCCTATTGCCACCCCACATTAGAACAAAAATAAAAAGATGACGCCATTCGGGGAAGGTCCTCGGGTGGCTAGAAACAGCAGGCAAAGAATATGTATTCTTGCCTGCTGTTCCAGTCACCTGATTGGCTAAGCTCCCTTCCGTGTGTGCATATGAAATGTAGGGACAAATATTGTATTTAATGTATTAACTGTATACATGTATAACTGTATACCTGCTCACAGCACGAATCACCTCCTGTTGTAAATGGTCTTCTTGCTGACCTGGTAAAAAGGATGTAAATGGATAAGATCTCACTGGAAGGCCCTTTGCAGGCTGTTTGACTTTGAGGTGAGAAATACAGAGGAAGTGGGTGGGGGAGCCTTGACCGTGGGCTTGTGTCCCTTGTCTAAGTATAGAATTTGACTATGCTTTTACATAATTCTAAAAGCCTGTCAATTAAGGAAATCCAGAGCGGCCTGTGGAATCTCTGATGGGTGACATACATTTAAGCAAATTTATGTCAATCACATGTGCACTTGAGCATCACAAACATGTTCTAGGTTTTTCCACGTTTGGGTATGCTTTGTAAATCAGCCATGAGCAAGCAGTTGCAAATCAGAGATGCTTCCATCCTTCTCATCATTTGCAGTAGTGCAAATCTCTGTGAATCTGGCCCCTAATTGCTAGATAAGAACTATCAAAGAATGCACTCCAATAAACAACTAATCATATCACTATACGCATTGTTCTGATGCTTTTTCCTTTATATTGGAGCCCATCTATTCGGTAACACACTAGCAGGTAGAGAAAGTAAAAAGAAAGGTCCTGCAACTTCATATTAATTCCCTTTGGAAACCATTTATAAGGCATGAAAATGTGTGACAAGGAGAAGACAATGCTAAATAGCACCAATACCCGAATCCAGGAATCACAATCCATGAGACAAATATACATTATTTCCACGTCTTTCTTCAGTCCTTCGTTCCTTCAGTGGTAAAATGATAAGTGTGCAACCTTTGTTTTGCAACCAAATGCAAATCTGAAATATAACATAAATTCTCACTGCATTTCCCCACTCCTCAAGGACATCCAAAAGCATACTCACCTTAGCAAGATACCCTATAGCATTTTAAAGAATAGAAATCCTTCACTCAAACACAATTTGAAGGGACATTCCAAATATGTTGCACTATGCAAATTACAAAGTTATCCGTAATCCAAGGTGTGGTGCCACAAACCCTGCCAGAATTTGAAGTCTGAATTATTCCCATTCCTGTTGTCTTGTACCAGTACAATTCTGACTTTGGCATAAATAAACAACAACTTTCTCTCTAGATGTAGCATGCAAGTAGGGGCAGCCAATGGGAGACCAAATGTTCACTCAAGGATATCATTATGTGTTTTTATATTGTCTGGCAATGCTTGTTACTGTAGAGTCCATTGCAATAGCTCTATAATCCATTAGCATTTTTCCTACTGAAAACATATTCATAACTACACATATATTATTTGATTTCTGTCTATACCATCCACTAAACCCACATACAGGAATATCTGTTTGGTTTGTATCTCAACATTTTGTATTTGAACATATTATACATAGCTGTACAATACTAAAACAATGGTAACTGACCTTGTAGTCTAACTAAAACGTGTAGCTATATTTTCATATTTTTACTAGGAACTCCTGAATCCACGACAAATTGTTTTATATTCTTCAAACATAGTCAATTCAATGAGCAACATTTGTTTCATGAATTTTAAACAACCACACTATATTTCAGAAACAAAAAGAATTGAAGTCATTTGTAATCATCCCTAAATTTACGGTTGCATGTTCACTCTTTTGTTACTCATATAATAACCACAGTAACAGTAAAGACATAGAATTGTATAATTATCTGGAGCACCAAAGAATCAAGAAATTCATGAGTGTGCACAGAAAATAGATTGCAAAAACCAAAATATTGAATTCGGAAGTTGATAATAAAAAAAGAAATCAAAAGATAGCATTGCAATCAATCACAAACATCTAAAAAGACATTGTGGATTGAGTCTTTTGCTAGCAAATGGCAGGTGATAATTTCATATATCTTTATAAATTCCTGCAGTCAAACTTGATTATGACACACCACCGAAGCAAAGAAGACATCCAAAGTCAGGACTGTTGACCCATGATCTGTACTTAAGCTAAAGGGCTGTACTGCTTCTTTGGGCATGAGAGAAGATCCCAGACAGAATGGTGAGCTAGTGGTGCTATACATGCTTGCTGTCAAAGCATAACATCAGGATGAGTATTTCTGTGCTTCAGGTTTCAGGTGCTAATTGATGTAGAGAAGCATGTGACACAAGGGAGGAAGGAGGAAGAGAATGCCAGCAATGGAGGAAGGAAAACTGGTGTCTCAGTAAAGGTGAAGATCTGGGTTTAGTGCATCGCCATAGACCAGTCTGGTTGGTCTCAGTGCCCTATGTGAAATGGAGGGTTACCCTGTTGTGGTAGGAGAGAGGTACAGGCGACACCTGTTAGAACTGCAGATGAGGCTGGCTGTCACTTTTTGGCATCCACGAGCTATGGATCCAATGAAGCATCAACTGTTTAGAAGTTGTTGTAGATTTAAGGGCATGTGTTGGCCAGAGGAGAGCCCACCACTGGCAATGGGTGATCTCCAGATGGTGTAGTGTGGATCTGAATAGCACTGATGTGTATACATTAGGTAGTGTGGAGTGGTATGGGGAGTGTAAATGGGAAATGTGATTTCTCTGAGTGCCCCTCTATGTCTTGGTTCATATTGCACTGATGGAAGAACTGAGAGTGGCACAAAAATGTACAGGCCGCAATCTATGCTCAGTATGTTGAATTGTTATATATTTTAGGGGAGGTGACCACAAAGGACTGACACCCAAACTTTTATCTTCATATACACAGTCAACAGGGGTCCAAGGTTCATCTGCAAGGAACCCTAGACAAACACACTGCTAGAATGGTTTTGCTTGTGTCTGCATGATGGTGATAACTGGATACATTAATGGCATTGAAACATATAGGGCTTCATTATGACCCTGGGGGTAGCCGTGCCCTTATTTACCGGGTCCATGGAATGGGCAATTACCGGGTCATGCCGACCTTGGCAGACCCGGCAATTGCCCATTCCATGGACCCGGTAAAAATTAATCCCCATTCCCATTTGAGCCCCATAGGACTCATAGGGAATGGGGATGATGCTAACAACGGGCCCGTTAACAACGGGCCCGTTGTTAGCATCCTGGTCTCCTAGAGGGACCCGCTAAGGACACCTGGTTTTACCAGGCATCCTTACCGGGTCCCACGAGGAGACCTCGTAGTAGGGCGGTATCGGGTTAACGGCACGGCACCTTTACCTGCGCTGTTAACCCCTTACTGCCAAACTCGTAATGAGGCCAATAAAAAATATATACATATAGTTTTATTGTTTAACGTGGACCTAGCTCGAGAGCAGAGAGTGCTGTACAGAGTATGTGTAGCCAGTATTTAGGCTGCCATATTTTAACAGTAGCACAGTACTGTGAGGTATGTGCATCAGCATGGGTGGCCATTGGAATTAGTTATTGGTCAGCATTTGTTGAAAGAGCCATGTTTTGAGAGATTTGTGAAATTGGAGAATTGTGGAGTCATTCCAAGCTGACAACGGGATTGAGTTCCAGAGGGTGGGTTAATGACAAGAGAACAACTGTTTGCAGGTCCTCTCTTTGTGGATGAGTTGTGATTCAAGCCAGTTGGTCGATTTGCTGCATGAGGAGTGTGTGTCACCAAATATGTGGTGCTTAGTTGCCAGGGACGCCTGTGTACTACTTGTGAAAGCTTTGTAGATGAGACTTGCTGTTTTGAACAATATCCTGGCTTGGAGTGGAAGCCAATGTTGTTTGCGTAGGATGGAGGTAATTCAGTCAAATTTCTGTGCTCCTGTAATAAGACATGCTGCATCATGATGGACTAATTTTAGGGGTGCCAAGTGAGCAGCTGGGAGCCCTGTCAGGAGAGCATTTCCCCCATTGAAGTGCAAGACCACAAGAGCCTGCACTAGGGTCAGGATTTTTTGTGGCAGGATGAAGTGTTTGATTTTTCAAAGGATACATACAGATTCTGAGCCAGGCTATTTGGGCATTCTTGGCTATGTGTACCTGGAAGAACAGGCTGCTGTCAATGGAGAAGCCTAAGGATTTTGCTGAGTCTCAGAGTTGTGGATCAAATCCTTCTAGGCGTTTCTAGGCGCATATACTTGAGAAATTGTTGGACAACTTGTTTTTAGCGGGCGTACCGATGAGGACAAAATCACTCTTGGATGGGTTTAGTTTGAGGTATGCTGTCAACATCCAGGACTGGATGATGGCTAAGTAATCGTGAAGAAATATGATGCCCTGCGTGCTAATTATTCTCATGTACAACTGAGTATCATCTGCGCATTGGTGGATGGCTATATTGGGATCTTTGAGGAGAGTGCCCAAAGGCTCAATGATATAATATGATATGACATTTATAATGTTCCTGTAAACACGTTTAAAAGTCCATGCAAGTCCATGCAAAGGTCAGAATGGATTGGTGAAAGGATGGAGCCTTGGAGGATTCTGCAGTAGACCTGGAGTTGGTTAGAATGCAACATATTAATTTGAGCAGCCCAGTGTCTGCCTGAGAGGTAGGAGGTAAACCAATTAATAAAGTACCACAGAATGCCATCCTGTCAGCAAGTAGTGAGATATGGATGTGTTGGTCGAAAGTTTTGGATGCAGCCTAGAGGTCAAGGAGGACGAGGAGGCATGAGTTGCCCGTATCTATGATTTGAAGTGCAGCATCCATCGCCTGGATGGTTGCTGTCTTGATGCTACACTTGGGGTGGAACCCTGACTGATAGCCATTAAGGAGGTGGAGTTGTTTGATTCTGACGAGTAGTTGTGTAGCATCTACTTTTTCCAAGATTTTGCCAATAAACAGGAGGTTCGTATTGGGTGGGAAGTTGGCTAGGTCATCTGTATCTAGGGTTGTTTTTTTCAAAAGAGGTCAGGCAGACCAGTTTTGAGGGTGTCTTGGAATTATCCTTCTGCGAGGGAGGGATTGGCGATACTGAGGAGCGCATTGCGCACTGGGCCCATCAATTGTTTAATGGTGGAAGCTGGAATTATATTGTCAGAGTAAGAAGTAGGTTTGATGGAGGCACTCATTATTAGGAAATCTGTGGGCAAGGGAGGAGTGAATTTGGTCCAGAGGGGCAGTGTGCATGCAAGGGTGCAGGGGATGCTAATGCTGTGAGAGTTTGATTTGATGGTCTCTTCAGTTTTGTCTATTTTTTCAATTGAAAATGTGTTGATTCCATTACATTTTTCCTGAGTAGCTGGTACCTCGGGGTCGGGTGAGGGATTGGTACAATTCTTTACTTCTTCAAATAGTGCTTTGCTCCAATTGGAGGCTGATGCAATGGTAGTGGAGTAGTAAGCAGCTACGACCTCAGTGATCAAAATCCTACAGTTTGCACTGAGAGATTTGAGCTTGCGGATGTCCCACAAGCTGTGGTTTTTGCACCACCATGTCTCTATTGAGCATTTTTTGGAGGCTAGCTCGGAGGTCTACCATGGGCCAGCGGGTTTGGTCTTTGGCCAGCTGGATTTTAGGGGGCATGATTGACCCCAGTTTCATAGCAGAATTGCTGAATAATTCCAGGAGGCCTGAGGCTTTGCTTGTGATGGGGAAGTCTGCAACGTTTACTTCCTGCTCATTAACCTGCAAGGTTTTGAATGTGAAGGTGTTTAGCCTGACCTTTGTGAGCAGCAGTAAAGTGGGTGACTGATAATGGGATGACAGCATGGTCAGACCAGTCAAATGGGATAAGGTCTGCACAGTTGACGCAGGGGGATGATGTGAAGACTAAGTCTAGGGTGTTTCCTTTGTTGTACGTGGGGGAGAGCATAATTTGCATAAGGTCCTTGGAAGGTCAGTGTGAGAAGTGTGTTTTAAATGTGGTTGTCAGCCTGCAACTCGGGGACATTAAATTCACCAAGGAAGACATTACTAGAATGTGCTAATTTGGCAGAGGAGAGTAAGTTGGAGAAGTTTGCAATGAAACAGACACCTGTGAGGTGGTCTGTGGATGAGATGGAAGGTGATGGATTCCTTGCCCCATAGAGGGAATTAACAGGCAGGTCATTCAAATGAGCTTGTCCTGGGAGTGGGAATGATGGAGCATGGCCAATCGCGCTTGTGGATGATTGCTATTCTGCCTCCTGCCCTTCCTGGCCAGTCGGCATGTTGGATGCAGTAGCCTTTGGGAAGGTGGACGTCATAAACAATTGGGGAGGTTGGGGTAAACCATGTTTCAGTGATGAACAGGGCATCAATGTTTTCCAAGATGAGTTTAGCGGTCTCTGTCTCTGTAGTGTCAGCAACTGCTGAGCGAGCATTGATCAACATGAGAGGGCATGTGCATGGTGTCCAACGGTATTGGATTGGTCCTAAGGCAATATTGATGATGTTGAGGTTAGCTAGGGTAGCTTGCTGGTGCTGCCCAGGGCACTTGGCCATTCGAACCCTTGTGAAAGTGGGGATTAGCTGTAGATGGAGCAGACACATTGTGATGTCTTTTGGTGAGTAGCACTAGTAGCGATTAGTTTGATTTTAAATTGTTGTAAAATCCCCAATCAATAAAGCAAAGGACCAGGCACAACATTACATATTCTAAACCACTTTAATAATGTTTACATGAATGGAGTAAGTTAACACAGGAAACAAAAATTATCTTACAATCACTCTGGAAGAGGAAGGCAGAGGTGCACATTTGATACTGGGGGGCGAGCATTGCAAACCTCTAGAATTGCACTGGGGAAGGCATATTCTCCCAGCACTGGATGAATTACCCATGTCACTGTAACACACAAACCCTTGGGGGCCTGATATTGTGAATTAGTGCCATGTGACATAAAGCTGAAATACAACATATAAATCAGCCCTTCTCCTTGCATAGGTCTGATGCCATAAAATCAACGTTTTATTTTATTTTAATTATTTTGATTAGAATGATACAGTTTTTAAAACTGCACAACACTATCTTCTCACATTCAAACATCCAAAATGATTTCCTTTGAGTGAAATATGTGTACTCATAGCAAAATGCTTTCAGATTCTCCTTTCTCTAACATAAAATTACAACTCAAGCTTTATCTTACTCTAATATCATACCATGAAAAAATAAAAAAAATAGAGCATTTTATTCAGTACTACTTTTAACCAGTTATCGTCACCTAAATACCAGTAAAGAAACGTTCACCTAATTCTTGAATGGCTAAGAAAACAGGACAGTCTCGGATGTGGCTGCACAGAGCTTGGCCAGCGCAAAAAAGGAGGTACTGAGACCCTAAAAGATCAACAATAAAACCTCCTAATCGTTGGACTTATAGACAGTCTGTTCTGGATGTTAATGAAAGGCTGATATATGGCGAGTTTTCACCGCTTACTTACAATGCTTACAAGAATGTGAATCGACGTATCTGTTTGCATCATTCCAGCAATGTTTTCACATTTTTGTGTCTGCTGTCTTCTTTTGCCTCTGAATTGTATTCTCTTCATGTTTGTCCATACATGCTGAGAAAGGTATATTATGCAAATAGTTTAGTGTTGATACATAAGTTGGGAATATGTTCATTTTGAATGCAGGTGTATACCCTGGTGTTTCTGATAATATTACTAGTCACTGATTTCCTTATTTTTAAAACTCTCTCACTATGTGTACCTGCATAGAAATTATATATATATATATATATATATATATATATATATATATCGTTTTAAAATAATATCTGTAAAACGGAGGAGTCCATCAAAATATTCATATTGATGCATTATTCCCCATAGTCTTGACACTACATCACTCATCAATTTTTCCAAATACAAATTGTGCTTGTATTATAATTGAGGGAAGGCAACTCTATGGAATTGACATCTAGCAAGGTGTAGAAGCCCAAGCATTGTTTTTTCTGAACAAATGCAATTATGTGGGTATATTCATCTCAGTAAGGGTAACCTGCCAACCAGGTCCCCTTTCCTAAAGTTCCATGGCAAAAGCATAGCGTACACATGTGCACGGCTGAACCTGTAGCCTGATTACAGTGCCTGCTCTCCATTGGCACAGAGCAAGTTCAGGTCACCGGTGCCATCTTGGCAGTCACACCCCGATTCACTTCAGCACAGAGGCTGCATTTAACATATCCACCCCTGTTCCAAAAACTACATAACTGTGAGAGTTACTATCCTGATGGCAGTTGTAAACTCTAAATATAAGCCATACCTATGTTAGGGTATGGTGGCTAGCATCTATCATACTTATTACAGCCACATCACACATCAATTTGATATCACACGTGTCAGCACTCTGGGCCCAGCTACAATATGGAAGAATTATGCGTATTCTGCTAAGGCGGACTAGCTCTGCCTAGGGAAAGAGCAGGATAATGGATTACTATGCCTCACTTTTAGATCCTTTGTGGTTATGTAACACCCCTGTCCAGTGAGCCATCTTTTCAGCAGGAGCTGGTCTGGGAAACAGGAATCAAAGGACACACCATCCCAAAATGACTAGCCTCAGACAACAGGGTGGGACACAGCAAAAGCGCCTTTGATGCCTTTGATAATGGAAGAGGCTAGGGTTACTGTAGGCAGCTGATACAAGATTCCACCATCTTGTTTTCTCTTGTTCTCTCTCTCTTCCTTTCACCTCCCGCTCCTTTAATACCAAGACTGTGGGTGTGATGTCAGAAGGCAAAGTCCACTTGTTCCAAGGACAGGGATTTGACCCCTAAAGCAGGTTGTCAAACATGTTTAGACTTTTGCCTTTAAAAGAAGAGACATCCGACCCCTTCTTGGATTAATCTGTGGACTTCAGTTTTGAAGAATAGCTCCTCAGGCACAGTTGAGAGAGCAGACTTTTCCATGGTCCTCCAGTTGTAAGATGAAGACAGGTAGTCCAAGGCAGAGGCAGGCTCTGTCCCCTAACCATCCCCAGGGCACCGTAGGGGTGACCTCGTTCTGGATCAATGCCTAGCACTCTGTCAGCCACACTGGTACCCAGGGCCTCACCATTTTCAAGGGCTCCTGCAGGTGTGTGCCTGCCTACCCCCTATTTGGGATCCTTAGAACAATGACTACTCTTGCCCATGAGACCCTGGAGTGGGGCTCATCACACCTGAGACCCAGGACAGCTTTGATTCTGCCAATTTCATCACTGAACTGCTGCAAACTGTAATGCAAGCCTGCTCGACTCTGATAGAACCAACAGGACCTTACAGTGATGCTTCTGGTACTCATTGAAACTCAAACTGCAGTGCCACATTTTAACCTAATTTGCTACTGCACCACCCCAACTGAAGAGTCAGAATCATCGCTGCACTTGCACCTGTAACCCTGGAACCTTTGTTTTAACCTCTAACCCTTTTGTCATCGATCCAGTCAATGTTCAAATCGACCCTGGTGTTCATCCTGAACCATGACCTTTGAGCACTGCATCAAACCAACTAACCATGCGCAACCTGACAGCCCGTCTGTTCGACAACCGACTCAACATCAGCCTGCCATCTGGACTACTCTACCAGAATTCAACCACAACACAGCACTAACACGTCTGGTTCATCGTTGTTGAACCGCCAAGACACAGCAAAGGCATTATTGCATGATAACTCCCCCGGTTTACTTTTAGACCCTAGAGAATGGCTAGGTCACTACAGTCCCTTTCTGCTACAAGAGCATGTACTTTTCAAATAACTTTGTGATTTGTATTGTCTTTTCTCCCCGTCTCTTTACCCACAGTGCTGCATTACCCACGGTGTTGTGCTCGTTCTACAGGGGTGAGTTTTAATAGTGTTTTCTATTATTTATTACTACATATGGTGTGTTTAAATAAAGTATATACACATGTTTTAAACCCACTCTTGAGTCCCACATTACCACAAAAGGCAAAGGAGGTATATCTCTTAACTGTGCCTGTTTCACCTTTATGAATGATTTCACTCTTTTTTTGTAGAAGTGTGAGGGCTGAGTAGGCATTTTAGCTTCTAGTCATCCTTGAACTCCTGCAGGCCAGAAGTCAATTTGTCACAGCAAGCATGAAATTCTTTAGTATTTCAAAAGACCTATTGAAAATACTATACTGGATTATTTATTCTCGTATTCCTGCCGCCGTCATTTCAGTGATTGGGTACTGATCAGAATCTTAAACTTTTGAATCCCCTTTGAGTGTTCTTATATGGATAATCTCTGAAACAGATATTAGTTTCCATTCATCATAACGTGCATGAACAACTTCTATTGCAACAGGAATTCAAACAGTAACAAGCAAAGAATCTGCAAGGGGGGGATGAAATGCTTAAATCTCAAAACATGGTGCAATCTTGAGCAGCAATGATATGTACTAGTTGTTGATTCTGAGATTGCAGCATAGACAGCTTTCCATTCGGTGTATTTGAATAGTCCAAGTATGTTCAAAGAAATAAACAACACGGATTTTAGTTTGGTAGAACACATGAGCACACAAACCTCTAACTGTCCCGAGACACCATAGACTTAACTGCTATAAACAGCGTGCATGAATATTAAGAATATGCTCAGATGCAAAGTATATGAGCTTTGATAACAGAACAAGGATGCATGTCATAATTTATTGAAAGCTTAAACTCCACCTTGCCTAACGTGAGGCAACTTTCAGAACTCTGAAATATTATGTTCCATCCAGTAAGGATTCACATTATGTTGGTTTACCTCCATCAAGGTGGCAAATTCAGGCAGGCAGAATTTCAGAGACTTGAAAACCATCCTACGCCTGCCTTTGAATGAGACACTGTTATGTGTGTCATCATAATAATAGTTGTCTGACAAAGGATAGGTGACAGGAATGATACCCATATGTGACATGGGCCACCAGCTACACATTGCAAATAATGCTCACCTTCAGGAATCTGTCCTGCATGAAAGAGCAGATGCAATCTAGTATGTTGCCTGCAGTCTTTCCCAGGTTCCAAGGGTGGGTCAACTGCCCTACAAGATTTATTGGGTCAAAGATTGCAGACAAGTCCTACATAACAACAACATATCTCCATAGTCATCAGAAAAGTCATTCCCTACACAGATCAGGATGAACTCAGTTCCAAGGCCATCTCTAACACCCAACTGAGATACATACAAGACACTTGATGCTTCCAATCCTAATGTTTCAAAATGTTCACCCAGCCAACGATAGACTGAAATAGTGCAAAGGTTGAATGAATACTTGAAGACTGACATCCCCACCTACAGTCTTGAAAAAAAGTGTACATCTGCTTAGGTTTGGAAAGCTCAAGATCAAAGTTGCTTTTAGCCAATGGAACAGTTACAAACAGTTCTGTCACCTTGGACCTTAAGGGAAAAGGTTTTAATATCCAACAATGGCAGAAAGGGACTTGTATTGTGTGTCAGGAGCATAGGAAGAGGAGGAAGCAGGCCCCAAAGGCCATGTGAGGGAAACGCAACAACACAGGGAAGCAATTATATGAATACAACATGCAAACTACACACTTGAATGAGGGCCCAGAATAGAAAGATGAACAATGGGCATCTGGATTCTCTGTGGCTGATGCGGAGGCTGCTGCCACTCCCACGCTTCTGCTTCAAATCATAAATGAGCCAAGAGGGCTGCTGAATAAAAGACTTGCTCTCAGAATTATCTGGTTAAGCAAGACTAGGGAAATTCAGCCAAAAAATGACCACATAGGATCTCATGGATATCCTGAAATAACTATTGATAGAATATATTTCTAGACAAACAATTCCTGGAGACAAGGGCTTAAGACGTTGAGGGAAGGTCAGAGAGATGCAATGTACATCTGATAGGTCATCCAGAAGCAATTAACGATAATAACAGAGAGGTTTATGTTGAGAATTAGGTTAAAGACAAAAGGACATTGAATCTATCTGATTGATGTTTAAAATTGAAAGGGCCTTCAGAACCCCTGGGTGGAAACCTCCAGCAGGTGTGGCGCATATCAATAACATCCTAAACAGCTGGCAGGAATATTCATTCCTCCAGAAGCTAGAAGATGGTGGTCTCTATCACAATAAAAAGACATTCCTAGACTACCCCAGCATATAATGTAGAAATCTTGCAAAACAATATACACATTGGAGACACTTGAAACTTCCACAGGTGCTGGTCTTGTCTTTCTATCATGAATGCAGTTGCTTTTACATAAAAAGAACTGAATTTCTGTCCAGAAGAAACATCATATATAAAATAGAGGTGTACAGAGATAATTGCTGTAGAAGATATGTCTATGAGCTCATATCATGAGCTCATATCAGACAGTGAAATGAAAGCTGGTGCAAACATAGTGAGTATTATCCTCCTATTTGAATATATCCTGAAGTGGGGAGCAAAATGAAACATACAAACATGCTGTGGGAGAGAAGGCAGGTTGAAACACTGTAATGGGGAATGTTTGATCAGAGGTGGTATTTGGAGGCTTCCCAGTGGGAAACCCGTTGACTGAAGAAGAGCTAAGGCAAACATAGGATGAAAAATAAAGAAAGTGGCCTAATAGAATATCCATTCAATGCTAAACAGAGTCTGCTTAGAAAGCAAAGGAAATCTCTATGGTTGGAGGTGGTAGTTCTGAAACAAATGAGCTCTGCTTATGACCCAGTCACATGATACATGATGAGTTAAGGAGTTCTTTGACCAGAGCTACATATGCTTCTAATTTAACAGTGTGGGGTGGAGGAAATTGAGCTAGAAGGAGTAGTTCTCTTGGAAAGGTTTAGATACCGGATTTAGGTACTAATATATACAGTGCATATGGATCATGGGGTACCTGATGGAGATGATCAAGACGTGTTTGTTGAGCTGGGCATAAAGAGTCCTCATAATCTAAATATATTGTTGTGTTTGTTTACATGATAGGAAGGGCTAGTTTGGGGTATGAATCAAAGTCAATTAAAAAAGCAAATGTTGACAATTAATTTATAGATGGGGAACATAAATTAATCACTCTGCTAAGCAGGACATCTCACACTTGTCCAGGACACAATAGAAGTTTTAAAATGGAAACAGGACAAAGATATTGACACAGAGTGGCAATGGGCTGAAACTCAAGATTAATAAGGTCGGGTGTTCTCCCCCACAGGCATAAGCCAGATGTTGCAATGTAACAAGAAATTCATCTTGGAGGGGCTGACTGTATAGTTGTGGGATGAAGTGTATTGGACTAGGTACAGTTTGATAGATTTAGAAGGGGTTCTAGAGGTGTGGCCATCTTATATCTCCCAGCTCTCTGGAATTAATGTGAGAGCTCTCAATTGCTAATTGGTTCATTTTTCTCAGGTTGGTGAAGTAGAATGCAGACAATATAACATGGACAGATCAGCTAAAATATGAATTGTTTAAAAACATCCCTTACTCCACAGTGAAAAGGGGAAACAGTGTTTTACCATATCTACATATATTGGGATTAATATAGCCATACAAATACACATTTCCTTAGGATTACCCATTTTGTAAATTGTTGAATTTCAAGTAAACCAAAAAACACTAAATAATATGGCAAATAAAACCACCAATCTTCATCTGAGAGGACCCTCCTTATCAGTGAACCAGCAATGTGCAAAGTGCCAAACTGGGCTGGGGTAGAAACAACATAATATAAAAATGTCCAACTTTACTTCACTGCATATTGATGTAACTTTTAAAGAGCTATTTCATGTAACTTCTATAAAGCATTACACGTTAATATAATTCATATACATAAAGGGACACTCTCTTGTGTTAATTCTAAATATATTGGTGACTTTATGTTTTACAAATTGCTATGTTACTAGGGTGGAGCATTTATTGAAAACTACTTCACAATTCAGGGGTTTACATGTTCCATAGGGGGTTTCAGTTGTAGAGAAAGTATCTTCATTGGCAGAAATTAGGGAAGGAGTATAACGATGAAGTACTGTTCTACAAATTACATTTCAACAGTAAATGTGTTCTGTCTAACTTCAACATTACTAATGTTGTTTAGAATTCTGACGGTAAACAATAACTCTGGGAAAGTTTTTAAGATCATTGATTTGAAGGTTTATTCAATATGTGGAAGAGAGACCCTTTCTGGTCAGTGCGTGCAAAACCCAACTTAATACATTGAAGGATATATCCAATTTAAATGGAGTTTCCCACGTTGGAAAGTCAAAATCTCTGTCCTGTCAAAAAGGAAATACTCTAAAATAAAGGTGGTGTGGGTTTTCCAGATGTTCTTGTAAATTTAATTGGCCTTTCTTGCTTACAAGTATTTCTTTTTCGTGCTTACAAGTATGTGGTTTCTGCAGTCCTTTCAGGAAAAGTCCCCCATCTGTTAGAAAGTAACATAAATGACTGTACATCTTACATTACTTCAACCACATGTGATGCGTTCATTCCTCAACACCTAAATGTCATGCAATGTACAACAATGTTTAGCTTTGTATCATCACAGACCTTTGCTTATTTTACAATAAGGACTTTGTTATAAAAGGTGGATTGCACACTCGAATAGATTGCTTAAATGCCCACTTTATGAGAGAAACATACATGGTAATAAAATCATAAATTCATAAATCGATTCAAAACGTATCTTTATCGCTTTAAAATATATTACACCTGTTGTGGTAAATACTAATTTAGCTAGAATTCTGCCAAATGTAGCATTAAATTGTCATATTTTCCTAAATATCGTCCAAAGCTACATGTGATTAAAAGAAAAGATATGGAGTAACTGCAGAAACCACATATTTTAAGTCCTTGCCGGGTCAATCTAAATTGCACAGTGCTTGTGCCAGTAAGGCCGGTGATCACTGTGCAAATAGTCCTATAAGGCTGTCCAGAAATGACTCTACTTTTATCCATAAATGTGTTAACCTTAGCATAGAATGCAGAATGCATTGTATCACGCTGTATGCTGAAAATAGCATTATTTTTTACAGTGTTTCACTAGGTTTAGATTACTTGAATAATCACTCACAATAGGAACTTAGTATCTTATTTGATATTAGACATCTACTGAAATATAACCACACTATTGTCACACATTAGAAGGCTGACACAATTTTGTAGCATTTGGTTTGTCCTATCCAATATATCTTATCTTCGGGTTCTTTAAGATTATAAATCTAGAGAGACTGGCCAATATTTACAAAACGGCCATATTACCTGACGTGACATGCACAATGGGCAGACCATTGTGGGAACTAGCAGCTCTCCTTCACACCAGTCTCCTGATTGACAGTGGTGTCCTGGATCAAGTGGGAAGGAAGGCATGTGAGACCAAGTGGCGTTGTATCGTCTGGCCATCTATGGATATTTAAGATTCTGATGTATGACCATCACATAGATAGGCATTACTGATGTCCGTAGGGCAAAGCCAACCACAAAATCAGTGTTGAGATCACACTTCAGGTAGTTGATTTGAATGGCCTCTCAACTGAAATAACCATTGGGATTTCCCTGTGGTAAAAAAGTAAA
Organism: Ambystoma mexicanum; assembly: GCF_040938575.1. Classification (NCBI taxonomy): domain Eukaryota; kingdom Metazoa; phylum Chordata; class Amphibia; order Caudata; family Ambystomatidae; genus Ambystoma; species Ambystoma mexicanum. The sequence goes on along the minus strand of NC_090939.1, from coordinate 430,916,543 downwards.
ACATTTAAAGTTAACAAGCAGTTGCATGAGTGGCACAATTCTAGCTAATGCAGGAGAGGAAAGCCTCTGAAAATAAGTTGCTTCTGTGTGGCTTCCATATTTTGGTTCAGACCATGTGCATGCATGGAAGGTGGTCATGGGCATGCTTTTCAGGATGCATCAATATGAGAATCATAGCTATGCTCAGGATTGAACTTCACCATCCTTTGCATTCCTCACATGTAGATGCTGTCAGTGATGTAACATGCATGTGTAAAGTGATAGTACACATTCATTCTATTTCTGAATCACCTCGCATGCAAGATAAGCCACTCGTTCATGAACAGTTAGCTTTTACAAGTAGGAAAACGTCTTTGGAAATCAGACACACTATAGTGAAGCTATAGCTCAGTTGCCATGTTTGTCCCCATTCAGCTAATGTGAATTTAATAATGTTGCAAAGCTACTATCTAAGTTTTATTCTATATTAACATCTGTTTTAATTTCATTTACTGTCTTACATATGTATGCATTTATTGTTATTTCTCCTAATTATGGAAATAAGTACTTGGTCAATTCCCGGTTGGATCATCATCACCTTCTCCAAATGGGAATTGCTCAGATGTGTATGAGATAGGATAGAATATCTGTCAAGCTTACAAAGGAAATGAAGGGACTATTTGCAGGTCGTTCATTAAAAGTTACATCACATTTAAAATCTCCACAAAATAGTGAGCAAGGCAGTTGTCACATACATGCATTAATTTAGCCCTGTATGCAAAATGTCCGGTTAGTACATGTGTATAATCATTTAATATAAAACAATTTATAATTACACCAGAACTTAGTTTAAGATGTCATGTGCAAAGATGATGTCTTAGTTATTAAAGAAAAAAAGTAGATATGTATTACAAAGCCATGCGTGAAGTTGGTAGATGAGTTTGGTTACCTATATGTTTAGACACTGAATATCCAAAAACCCAACGTAATGGTTTAGCACATAACAGATTCCAAAATCTCAGTAATTCAGTCGTTGGTTTATGTAGGTTTAAAATATTACATGATCCAAATGAATATGAGAGATGTTAATGTCAACAAGATGACATCTACTGTTCCTCAAGACATAATGAAATAGGCTAAACTTGCTCTACGTTATGGTGTCTACTTTTATTAAATCGGATTATTTTACCAATGTATTTTTATATGCTTTGTCTAAACAAGCACATGAACGCTTGTTTTTGAATATGGGTGTTATTATGTCATGTAGAGTGACATATGTGTGTACCCCTTCAAGCAACCATTCGATTTGCTAAAGAAAACATATTGTAAAACATGTTTTACCAATAAATGCATTCAAAGGCGCATTAACAGATCACATACCACCAAGGCTCTGTGCGTATGGCTATTGGTGCAAGGATGTAAAGAACCAAGATGTAAAATAATCCCAACATGTTTTGATCCAAATGATGAGTGTGAGACCTTCTTCTGGGCAACACAGCAATATGGAGGTTGTCTGTAAAAGTTAAATTATGTGGTTATAAGTAGTCTGATGCAAAGAAATGAGTTTCAGAGCACCCATATGAGTACATATAAAGGGTGTGCACTGTTTCAAAAGATGCTTAGTGGGTCCACAACATCAGTCTTCATCTCCCGGCTCATATTTACCAGCCAAATCAACAAAAGCACATTGATCGTTTTTAATACCACAACTTAGTGGATCAGCAAATTCAATTTGCTGATCAGATTCGACAACTTCCATGCTCAATCTTTAAGAGACAATCTTCCCTGTGGCCAGTTCTTACAGCTCAATAGAAACAGCATAGTGAAATCCCATTTTGAGGAAGAATCAGCTGTTCTGACAGAGAAACTGGCCCAAAACATTTACCCCTCTAGTTTGATTAAAAGGTCCCTAAACGCACTTCGAACAATAATGGGAACCCCATTCTAAAACAAATAAGTAAAGATACCCAGAATCACTGGTTTGTCTGTATCATGACATGATCCTAAAACACTGGTATATTTTAGAGAAAAAAAAGGTATGTCTTTCAAAACCCCATTTTTGTTTTCAAAAGCATTCCCAACTGAAGAGATACATTAGTGCACACCGATCTGGTTCAGCCTGTCTGCCCCCAGCAGCACACTTGATTGACATTTGGGGTTTCTCTCCAGTCACAACCTATCATGACTGTGGGAGTTGTTCTGTTTACAGATTCACTCAACACAATAAAGAGGATGATCTGGGCCTTGCATATCCATGTAAACAACAAACAATCAAATGGCATGTCATTGTGAACAGCGAATATACACATTACAGTTGCATTTGCAACAGAATCACCACAATACCACTTTCTTATCATTATATCAGCATGGGTCACATAGAGGAACTCAGCTGATGCATTCAAACCACACTTCCATCTGGACCCATAAAGAGGCCAAAACTCTTACTTTGGAACATTGCCTAATTTTCAAAACTAACTTTCTTCTTGTGAATGGAATTAATTGCACCATTTGTTGATTATGATTTGAACTATTAATGTGCCATTTCACCAGCCTGTTATTCATCATGAACAGATCTTTCTTAAATTTGTCGCTGTCACATTTCGAACTTTGATATTACATGAACATAGGCAAAATAATCCATGAGATGGTGTGTCATTGTCTTTATTTGTTCTAATTATTATTTTATTTATCGGTCAAAGTATAGTCCACGTATTATGTTAATAATCACGTTTTTGTAAGACATATGTTTTGCTTTGCTTTTTTTGTTCTGGCACCCCAGAGATATGGTTCCCTTTTGATGACAATGTTATTCACATGGTGACTACTATTTTTACATTAGACATGGCAGCAAATGTTCTGCCAATCTAATTTCTCATTATGGACCCTTTTGAGAAAGCACACGCACTGTATAGCAACCTTCATTGATATCCCCATTGTCCACATCTTTGCTGGGCCTGACCGCTCAGACTCAATGGCCTTAATTCCTCTGCCCAAGATGTCTTTATGGGTGGCATGGTACACCAGATCTGCTGAGTATTTGCCAGAGACTTTGATTTTTTAATTGTCCTGATCTGCAATAATTAGTTGTATTGTATCCAAGGCTCCCCCACATTTGGCTTGGAATCCCCCAAAACACCTCCAGTTAGTTAGTTCAAAGTTGAAGTAACTCCTGTTCTTAAAATGTTTTTCATGAGTCTAGGTGAGCAGTGAATAGAGGGTTTTGGAGATGTTATTAAAATAATATGTATTGCTAAACTCATGTTTGCTACCAAGTGGAAGGATACTATTGATTGATTTGGTATGAATAATACGCCAATACACACGTGTTTCTAGGCACAACAAGACAAGAGAAGGGAAACAGGGAACAAGACAAGACAAATTATGCTACTAAGCCTTGTATCATTCGGATCGTATAAGTGTGTCAATGAGAAGTGCAGGGGAGAAGATGCAGGGGGGAAATGCAACAAGGGAGAGGGTGTAGGGGGGATTATGTGGCATTGTGTATTCTGTTTTTTTTTGTTTTTGGAAAATACAATCCTTACTCTAGATAATGCTCAAATGGCCAAGAAAGGAAGGGATAATACTTGTACAGTACAAGACATATGCCCAAACTGCTGACTTTGATTTTAGGGCCTCGAAATCCCCTTTAAAGAAACATGTCAATCTCTGATTTAATCTATGTTTAAATGTTCCGTTAATGGCACCAAATGGATTTGAATCCTGGGTAACCAATAATGGCATTGCAGGCCTTTCAGTATGGTCCAATGGATGTATTACTCTTATAATAAAATGAAACCTTCATGAGACCAGTCAGGGTTGGAGACTGGGTTCTTATTAAATTATTAAATTGTGGAGCCATATATTGTTTCCAATGCATGTGCACACTGACCTGGTAGTACAAAGTGTAACTATTAACAAAAGCCTGATCAATTCAGATGTAGATGACTTCCATAGTCCAGGGCAATGACATTATAATCTCCCTCATTCCAACCCTCAAATCGATGAAGGGTTGGGTCGAGATGTTTTATGGCTACTTTTACGTTGGCTTGGTGGGCAAACCATAAAGTGTGTTGAAGGTTAAGCAGCCATAATACTGTTATTTATTGTGGAAGGAAGTGGAGCTCCTCAAAAAGGATCCCTAAATGTACATGTGTTTAATTAATACCACTTAATTCTGGTAATCCACCACGTATTTCTAGACATTTTTTATGTCATAAATGAGTTTGCCATTGTGAGAATAACAGTGATGTCATAGACTGAGCAATTAATCATCAATCATTCAGTGAATATTGTAACCTTATCAACGTGCAATGATGCAAATGTAATCACCAGTGGTCTAACGCAGGTGTGTGTATGTTGCTCATGTGTGCCACAAAATGTTGCTGCTATTTAGAGTCAAATGCAAATCTACAATATATTTTCAAGTCAAGAGCACCTCATGGCTTCATTATTCAAAAGGTATTGCTCTTGTTTCTATAGGAGGCCCTTCTCCTTTCCATAACCAAGATACAAATACCTTTTTATGCAGTTCTTAATGCCAGAACGTTACCTCATATCTAACTACTGTGTTAATAAGTGTTATTATTAAAAATACTATGGTACTCAATGTATTGATCACTGATGGATTTGGGGTTGAGTCGATACTGCTAGAATTTAAAACTATGTCTTTAGAATGTACAAATTAAATATTTAACTCACACGGCTATTGTACAGGCTATGTAATTTGCAGTCCATTGCAAGCAAGGACCAGACATTACTCAAAATTACGATTCACCCTAAAGTGTTTGACAAAAGGAATTTGCAGTGCAGTGGTCATCTCCTTATCATGGTTGCTTTTCTCATCATGGCCATAGGTCAACGGCATGGATAATCTACCCCTTTTTTATTCCTATTCGGCAGAATGTTTGTATATCCTTCAAATTCTCCATTTGACATAGTTGTGGTACAATACAATGTGTTCACAATGGTGAGTTCAAGTACTGTGATTAAAGACTTTCTCCTGAAGAAGGTTTTCAATCCCACTGTATGTGTTGCATAACCATTCCACCCTTTAAAGATGTAGGATGCAAAATCAGAAACAAAACTGACTTCAACTTATTGTTAACTTTTTTTATTAGTGTGATTTAGTTAAAGCAATAACTTTGCTCACATATAAAAAGAAAAGACACCATGTCAAGTTTAAAACAGCAATACAGTTGTGCTAATAACTGCGAAAATGACATGCCATATTGTGGCTAAAATGACCACCCGAGTCAGGATGAATGGATATGACCACCCATAACTGGGTTCTAGCTATTGTCAATGACTGCACTCATATAATGCACCCCAAACAAATCAGAAAATAACATTATGGATTATTTAAACATAATTGTTGTATCCATGCCTCAAGCAATTTGAGTTGTAATAACTTCATGCCTGAACATTTTGCTAAAGAATGGTTGGGGCTTTCTAGTATAAATGGGTGCATGCAGAACCACCCCAGCTTGAATTTACTTTCTGGGGAATTCTCAATCTTGCCCATGTTACAAGGTGTGAGGGTGAAAGGTTAATACGTAACAACATAAACAATATTCAATGTTTGTGTGAACGAAATTGTAGTATGCATCTCAGTAGTTGTAATAAGGGGAAGGCATGAACAGAACATTCAGTGAGTTGTTTCTTTTCAGCAGTATAGGTGACAATAATACCCCAACCAGACTTCTTAGCTTTATTTTTAATTTGCTCTTTTAACACCTCGATCTCTAAGCTTCAATACACTTCCCAGCCAATCCTTTCTTGGAATTATTTCCGTATTTTAACAAATTCTATTAGAGATTTATTACAATTCCCTCCAAAGTTCTAGTGCAGAAATCCCCCAATACAATTATCATAGGTTTTGTACATTCTGACATACAGAATTCTCCTTCGCATTTCCACCACAGAGGACATTGACAATAAACCCAATTCTAAGGGAATACACTGAATTGGAGTAAGCTCTGGCAATCCTAACATGGGTGACCAGAGTTTACCTTCAAACGTATCTAACCAAGATAGCCATGTTTCAAAGCTTGTCTGCAATCCACAGATTATGCCAGGAACCAATAACCAGTAGTTGTCTGAGTAAACTCTTTAGTAAGTGCCAGTTTGGTGGAGGCTTTCTAAGTAATGTGTCCCTGTATAGTATGTGAGTTTCCTCCACTGTAAAGTCGGGCCCCAAGATTTACAAATCTGTTGACTTTCTGAACAAAGTAGCCATTTATCTGCCAGCTTTAATGTATGTAATGCTATTAGGGCTAAAGTTTATGATCGCTGTCTTTCCACAATTCATTTTAGGTGATTTGCTTGTGAATATTTACTTATAACGTCTAGAAAACTTTTCAGGCCCACCGTACATTGGTCCAGCAGTACAATATGATCGGCATTTCCTGTCCAAGGGATGTGCATAGTTCCAATTTTAGGGGGAAAGTTGTTTACTGCTTCCTGAGAAACTGGTAAGTCCAAGAGGAATAGATTAATAAGTAGTGGAACGAACATGCATCCTTTCTTTAAGGCACTGTTAGTATTGAGTTGTTAAGAAAATGCACCCGAGTTTTCTAGGCAAATCTTGACTGAAGTGCCAGAATATAATTGTTTGTTGATGTTGAGAAAGCCTTTTGGGTATCTCCCAAGAATGGAGTTTATGCCAGAGAAGTCTACAATCAATCCCATCAAATGCATCACAAGAACCAATGAACACACCATATAACAGCAATGAAGCTGCTTTATTGGCCTGATAAGTCACAAATGAAGTACTGATATATTGTGTGTGGTGACCAAGCTGCTTCTAAATCGTGTTTGAAAATGGTGTAATATTTTTGTTTCAATGGCCCTTAAGTCCAAAAGGAGGATTTTATCAAAGTTTGTGCTTAAAGAATACAAAATTGCTGACATCTGGTAGTTGACTGGATCAGCACACTCTCCATTTTTGTGCATATGTATTAAAGCAACTATTTCCAAGAAGAGATACGATTGTTTGTTACAATTTTGACAAATAAATGATAGTATATCCGAGCCCTGCGTGTGAGTCTCTTTTAAAGACTATTTTTACAAGGCCATGTGGGGCTCGAGCCCTTGAGAATTGTGATGTTTTGATGATATTATAGATGTCTTCTGCATTCTGAGTGTATATGTGCAACTTAGAAGATATGGCTTCAATCTGAGTAATTGGATCCCTTTGGAAGAAAAGTTGGCCTTTAACATTATTGGACCACTTCTTGACAGAAATGGGTTAATATGGGGCTTTGACTCTCCATATCTAATTGTGGTCATTTGGTAATTTTTCAGAGTTTTAGAACCCCAAACATAAGTTGTCAACAGGCATTTCTAATTGAAAGTGTGTAGGATTGAAGCTTATTTTGTAACTCATTTTGGCATTTCGTAGGAGCTCATTGCACTCTGTAGCATTAATAAGAAAGGATTTCTTAAGACAACAGATGTATCGGTATAGAATTTGTTATTTATTACCAATTTGGACATCAAAATGATACCATCTGCTTTGCCTATATGAGCAAATGTATTCCCATTAGTACCAAAATTGGCAGAAAAAGTGCTTATCTCATCGATCGTAGTCCTTGATGAATATACATTTAGACCATCAAAGAGTTTATCATAACTAATAGTAACATAAGTAAGAGCAATGTAAGGATGAATGTGCCTAATATTAACCTCATGCAATCTAATACACTTGCCGTTGGTATTGAGCTCAATACTTACCGCTAGAAATGTAGAACTAGGTTTGAATCAATATGCAAAGTCAGGCTGAACTCGGCATGATCACTAAACAATGTAAAGCAACTCATCATATACTTGGCTTCGGAATGATTCAGGTTGTTCACAAAGAAACAATCCAACGTGTTATGTCTGTCCCCCATTGTACATGTGGGTTTATAAACGGTGTCAGCAGGAATCCCACCATTTAACATAACTAGGTCAATTGCCATCATATACCCCAGCTATTTAATCCCTGTACATTGATTTTATGGTGCAGCAGAAAAGTAGTAGTTGGACTGCTGTAGTCAGATGAGTGGACAGTAATTATTCTTTGCAAAGATGACAGTTTGCATTGGCAAGCTCCGTAAAAAACTCCAAAACTTTATTATGATTGAATTGCCATTCAGTAACACTTCAGTAAGGCATGGCATAATCTGACTGGTGCAAAATCCATCACGCAGACCATAGAGATAAGTAAAATCCATATTAGTTTCTTGCTAGAGCTAATAGCCACTTCACCAGATAAAAGGTCAAGCTGTTTCCTCTTCAATTTAACTTTAATCAAAATGTGTTTATTGCTCACACCAATAACACGGCCACCTGAAAGACATCCCAATTTCCCTATAGCAGCTGGTCTAATAATGACAGAAAAAAACATCTATTTGAAGTGAGTAGGTGAGCCAAGTTGCCTGAATCACAAATACATAATGATCACAAAGGATGTCTTGTCCCTGGACAGTGCTAGTCAAATCTCAGTAGCCTTGTGTATTCTTAGAGATAAGACTGATGTTAATAGCTTTGGTGCTAGGATTTCTGTTTCATTGTCATTAGTAGAGACAAACTCAAGAATTGTGGTCATTACTAGCATTAGGCATATAAGTTCTTCTGCTGGCCAGCGTCACGTGCATTCCCCTCTGATTTCATACAATCTCAATGTTATCATGCCACTTTCTAGCTTTCATAGATAAGTCACCTCTTTCTGTCGAAATCAAGTCAAATCACATCTTTAAAAATGAGCGTGTGTGTGTCAAAATGAATGTTACAATATAATTTGTTTTACAGTGGACTCTGTTCATCCTCCAATCTGGGTTGGGAAGGAATTCAATGTAGTCAAAATCATGTGTGGTCACAATTCTAAGTGAAACGATCATGTATAGTAACAAGAGAACCATGGAGCGATTATGGTGACGGCTATCTAGAACTCCAAATAACTCAGGGACTATGAAGTTAGGTGATGTAGATTCCAAAGGCAAATTATTGATATCATATCCCTTTAATAATACACTATAATGAAGAGTGTGAGTCTCTTCTTGCACGTCTCAATTGTTCATTTTGGTGAGATCTGCCACTGGCATCTACAAGTTAGGTGGCTTAGAATCCTGAGATTTCACTAGGCACTTATCCGATTTGAGACACGTCTTTTCACTTATGGCTTCACATCTCTTCTTCTTGGATTCTAGGGTGTGAACAGGTGCAATATTGTTTTGTCGATTGGTAGCTGCCAGCTGTCCACAACCGATACATTTAGTTTTCTTATATTTCTTATGTTTTTCCCTTTTCTCAAAGTGTTCCTGTTCTTTCTTTTAGTTTTTAATGGGAGCAAATCATCTATGTTTTCAACTGAATAGACATTATTCCCAATATCAGAACAACATTCAAAGTGTGGCACTGGTCAAGAAGAAGACGGGCAGCCTTTCTGAAGGGAAAGAGGTAATACGATTATTTGGATATTACTAATCCCAATTGGCTCTATTGCAACCACATTTTTTGTGAACAAGTACCTCATTGTTTCCTTTGGAGATTAACTAACAGCCCATATGCTAATGTCTTACACATTGTTTTGTTCTGCTTGAGTTGTTCCACCTGGCAGATTTTCATCAGTGCTTTCAATGTAAGATTTTGAGCTAATGGCAAAGAGATGGATAGATTGTATGTGGTAGCCGCTAATGTTTTGTGGTCTCAAACAGCAAATACATTAAGGTCTTGGAAAGTAGTCAGACTATTGCCTGACTGATGCATGTTCTGCCCATCAATTGTCAGATCTCAACATCTTTCAAGTTAATATCCTTATCCACGGAGGCAGTGCCAATAAGCTCGTTATTAGCAACAAAACTGTTGATATATCCCTTGTGCTTTCAAAATGTCTACCAACAAATGACAAATATGATGTAATATTTCCATCTTTATTAGTTGCAATAGTTCACCATGATGACACTTGATGATTACATTTTGTTTGATAGTGGGTTGTCATTTATTTCGTGCTCCACAAGTTATACAACATATGTTTAAAAGTAAAGGAAGGTGGGCCACTTGCTTAACTTACTGTGGTGCATGAGACTTCACAATAGTGATTTTCAAATTAAAGGCAAAGGGGGGTAATTTAGAACAACTCACAACGTTTCCAGATTGAGGTAATCTGAAGTGGGCAAGAAGTAAGGTTTAATAATGCCCCCAACCCTACTAATTCATCCATGGAGCCGCCCAACCACATAGCTTTTCCCACTGCCATAGCAAGTTTGAAGAAAGGTGCCTCTGATTGTGGAGAACCGTTTGATGATGTAACCTGGGAAGGACTTTGGTCCATGGCTTAATCTATCTCGACATCTGTTAACATTGTACAAATTGTATTTTACTTCCTGCATAGAGCTGTTTTGACCCCACTGCAATTACTCAAGACTAAATATGGCACTGATGGGCATTGCTTGACCTGTGGAGATACTTGTGGATCCTACATTCATGTTTTTTTAGTGCCATTTTGTCTATAAATTCTGGCAAGGCGTGTGATCTGGCAAGAAGTGTGATCCCTGCTTAACATTATTTTAAAACTTAACCTTCCCCTGTCATTCATAAATGTGTTGTGGGGCAGTATAGCCCATGACAAGGAAGAAATGCATCCCTCCTTTCTTCTTTATGATCTGTTCACTGCTATTGCCATTAAACTTATCACAGCCAATTGGAGGAATTCCAAAAACGGACCAGTCAAAGGCTGGTGGAATACCATATTTCACATACACAGACTTGAACACTGCATGGCGTTGTGCCTCAATGCCATATTCAAACATGATGGTAAATGGACTTTTTACAAATGATCTTACCTTTCACAATATGTCTATTCACGGTTCATGAATTTCCAATGTATTGAGAGCTTTTAAGGATGACCTCATTTTTCTTCTCATCATCTGTACCTGAGTATCTTAACTGAAAGCTCCTCACTGCCTTTTCTCCTAATGTATCATGTTTGTTATATGTATATCTTCCCCTGGTTTGTCGATCTAATATTATCACAACCTTAATAGATCATTGTTTTTTTATTATTATCTGGCTGAGCCACATCACAATTGGCATGTTGCAGTTACATTTCTACTGATTAACCAGCTTTATCATCTGCATATCAATTGTATTTCTACATATAGCTGTATAATATTTCATGAGGAGACCTAAGTATGTTGATCTAATCATATGTATTACTTTTCTATTCTTAAATCTTAATGCAAATTATTAAACAAAAAAAAGAAAGGGACCTCATGTCAGTGTTACACTCTCAAGCCGCATCGGAGGATGCAGCCGCTTCTGACAGCACTAATTAACAGTGAACCAATTGTTGTAAATGTTCACTGCCACAGTTGGCCAGACACTGAGGGCCCACGAGACAGACGTTCTTCATGGAGAAATTGAATCTGCAAAAGTCATTCTGCAAGCTGTTAGGTCGACATCCATCCCCAAATCTCTCATCTGATTTGCTACACTTGCAATCTACACACACTCAACATATGGACGAGCCATGTCACCACTAGAATTGTTGTGGAACTATTCTGAAGATCCCTCCATAGCATGAGAGTCTTTGCCACAAAACATATATTATAATAATAATGATAATAATGATGATAATAATAATATCAACAATGAGAAAGCTGCCATATTTGGGTGGATGTGTCCATGTAAACAGCTAGATCATGAATCTCGTGCTTAACAGCAGGGAGAATAGTTGATAACAGCTTTTATTTGGGGCTTGTGTAATAGAAGTCCTCCTCCTATGAAGGACAGATTTAAGCAGAATTATGACATCTAGTGCATGTACCACAGATATGATGCTGTGTTTTAGCAGCATTTCAAATTGAAATTAATTGTTTGACCACAAACGATAGAGACCAAACATGGGCAAGGGTGATGACATATCATAGGAAGTCATCAGCAATCCCAGTTACCATCACTGGATCCCACTTCACGTTTTGGACTGTATACCTGTTGGGTGCAATGACAAATGAAACTCGAATTACACCTTTACTCATATGTAATTCAAAAAGAATACAATTGTGGGAGTCTCTCTGCTGAGAATGAACATGGCTCACATAACCTGTTCAATGGGATGTTTCCGACTCAGAAGGGTCTACAACCAGGTGCTAGTTTACTGCTCAACAAGTCAAGCACATGTGTCTTGGTTGCTGATTGCATTCTTGAACAGAGAATTCCATAGCATTTTGATGCAGCACTGTTCTCGTGGGTGCGGCCAGAATGATAGGCAAATGGATATCTCCCCTCTCTGAAAGCTACAGTGAGTTAAAACATGGTCCCTCCTGGGTTGGACCCATCCCACAGAACAGGTTATTTGGCCATCTGCATTCTGATTTGAGGGGGTCCCATATTTTTGAAACTGAGTAAACATTTGGGCTTTAACCCTAAGTAGACCTCTTGTTCAATGTTCTTAGGGAGGCAAAGCTTCAACTCATTGATGTTGCCCAACCAGGTGGAAACAGTGCCTGGTTTTTGCTGTTGGTACTCTTGCTCATAGGAGAATTGCTTAATGTTTCACTGGTGGGCTGACCTTGTGGCTGGGCCCAGACTGCTATGCAGATGAATATTGCTCCTCTTTGAAAGGGACAGTGGGAGGAAACGTGGGAGTAGAAAGTGATTTAGCTGTGTACGTCCTCAGTCGATGGACACATACATTTTTGTAAGTAATGCAAAATATCTTATTGTACACATTATGCCATGTACAAATTATGATTTGAATGTTATTTCTGGTTTTTTTTTAAGTAGAACAGGCCATCACAAAACATATGCACAGTGATCTGACATCGTATATTAGCTGTTTCAAAGCATGCAGAATTAAAGGCATATCGCAATCTATCAATTTTTGAGGGATGACCTGGTTAGTCTGTCATGGCCTATGAAGCAAAAATAACAGAGGAATCGTTAAAACATTTTGGCATATGTAACTAAATAAGTGGCCTAACAGATGCAGACTATTTTTCAATCTGCTATTAAATGTACCTGATATGCAACGGACCAAAATATATATTTTGTTTAGTTATACATAATCATTAATAAAAAAAAATGTATTCAAGAAAAAATATTTAAATACAGCAATTTAAAAAAAGGGTAAATATATCAATGCTAATTTTAATCAGTGTACGATGTGCTCGGGCGTTCATTTAAATGGGGAACAGATATGTTTGAACCCAGTTGGTCTGATTGCACCTTTCCAGAGAAATAGTTCAAAGAGCTGATGCGTCCATTCCAGTTTTCGGTCTGTTACAAGGTATTTTAGGATGGTATGAAGACAAGTAAAGATTAACCACAAGATATAAAACAGCATTTGAACAATAAAGTTGTCTGCTGAAGAGAGCAGATCAGCACATTTCTACATATAGGGAACACGTGTGTCTTCAGTAGACAGCTGAAGGAATTAAGAATTTGCAAAAGGTAATTTGAGATTAACAAGCAGAGAGTTGCACAGACGAGTTGCCAGCACACGAAAAGACCTGCAACTCCACATCAAGGAATTAACTCTTGGGAAACTAACTGCCCAAAGGAGGCAGATCCTAAAGCTCCAGTTGGAACATAAAGAGTGGATCTCTCTGAAAGATATATAGTCTACTGCTGTTGAAGTGCATGGCAGATACATTTTCCCATTTATAAAGACACTCTTTCACCTTGTGATGCCTTTGTTAATGGCCTCACGTTTATTATTTTATTTTGAATCTAGTGGAGCCTGTTGATGGATTCAGTGTTGGCTGAATTAAATATTTGTAAGTGAGATGAAAGTCTGGGCATGCAAACTCTAGGAACTGCTGAACTTTGGACTTTTCGATGTGCTTTGGTTAACTCTGCCAAGGCCATGAGTCTGCCATTTTCTGGACTACAGTGGTTATAGCTGGATGAGACAATGAGCCCTTCATTGGGCACCAAATTTGGATCAGGGGATGGAGGACCTACATCCCTCACCTGAGGTGGTGGAATCCATAAGCTGTCAAATTTGTCATCATGGCAGGAAGACAACTACAACATGATACTCGGGAACCATGGACATGGAAGAAAGGCTCTTGCAATCGTATAATGAACTCCTTTGTTATATGGAGGCAGGAACTGTATGCCGGAAGGCCTGCATAGGAATCTACAAAGATATGGGGCTGAGCATAAGGGGAGCAGCAAGGTTGAGTTGTGGGGTTAGGAATTAATGCTGTCTGTTTTTCTTACAAGAAACAACTATTAATAAACATGTGCCTATTCATCGACTGAGAACTAAAATTGCTGATTTTTTTACCACATTTACAGATTTCAACTTGTAGATTTTGTTTAAATCGGGGATTAAACCTCTGAGCCACCCTCCCAACAACCCAACATGATCCACTGGTGGTCTAACCCCAGGAACACTCCTAAATGTACTCCCCACCTGGATCCCTCCCAACCACCAGTAGCTGTGGCATCCAAAAAATCCTGCGTCCCCACCCATCTAACCCCCAAACAACCTCATGATCACACCAGACCCTGCTCCCCCTCCAACACACACTGACACCCCACCCTCACCCAACGTTACCAAAGCACACTCTTTGTTGCAGCCACTTTGTAGTTCTGCATGATGTCATTGCACATTGTACAGGGCGGGCATTGGATGCAGTCTTTTTAATTTGGTATGTTTTACTTGCACCCTGTGATTTGTGGTCAATAGAGCTAATACCAAAATGGTGGAGTACAAAGCATCTCATAAGTTTGAAAGGTGGGGTTTGATACACTCCTGTGGGAGTAGATTGTGTCACAGACTTGACAATTGGAGTCAAATGTTCTGGGAAAACGCTGTACCATAAACAGAGTCCAGCAGATGTGGAATAAGAAGCCCTAGTAGATAATTTGACAGGCAGTCAAGTGAAAAATGTAAATTTAAATAATTTGACCAGGTGTGGAATGAAGGTGTATCCAGGCATACCGTAAAAGGGTTAAACAGGGAACTTTCTAAGATGTGGCCAGCACAATGGCCAGGTTCCTTAACCAATTGATGGACACCTAGGGCAGTAATATGTATAAAGAAATATTGTATATGAGTATATAAAATACAGTTAAACTAGAAGTTTGTCTTCGGATATGTCCAAATTAAATCAAGTAGGTACAATTTGAGAAATAAAATCTGTAAATTTGACCAGAAAGTCAAAATCATATAGTGGCAGATGATGCATAAGAATGAGGTCCACGAAAATGGCTTGAATAAAAGGGCACTGAACATATAGAATGTCACACCCAGAAATGTAGAGGTCATTTTCATCAGGTGATTAATGGAATTTTTATACATAAAGGTTACTCTAGCTCCCTTGAGCAGAGGTTTATTAAGGAACAAAACAGAGGGCTTGCAAAGACATGGTTGCCTCATACAAAGAAGGTCCAGATCTATCTCCAAAATTAAATTGTGATTATAGAAAGGGTTTTTAATGGCTGAACTCTGTTGATCTGCCAGGCTTTTCTGTGAAGCGTTACAGGTGATGCTATGCTCTTATCTGGAAGACATGAGAGAAGTTTTTGTTCTGCCAAATTGAGTCATTGAGCTAAGGGTAACAGATTGAACATTAGTTTTAATCGTAGTTAATGCCCTGGGGCCAAAATGAAGAAGGCCTTCAGATGTTTGTCTTCTGTACAATTCTGGTGACAAAGGAGATGGGGTCATAGGTGATAAGAGAGAAGAGGTGCGGTGCAGACAAAGTGCCCTACTTGAGATATAGAGTGCTCGGGACAAACACTGACAGAGGTAAAGGGCAGATTGCATGGGAACGGCATGGATGGCCATAGACAGCTTCAATTGGGCATGACTATGGAGCAGAGCACTGCTTCCTCCACCAAAATAACAGTAGAGATATAGTCCCACTTGCACTACTACGCCAACTGTCAAAAAATGAAAAATATACTTTCCAATGTTTTATTTCAATAAAATAGAATTTTAAAAAAAGAATTCGAAAATGTTCGAATGAAAAGGATGAAGGCAGCATGCACACAACATAAATGTGCTCCTTTTGTCTGTATTGTGAGATAATCGGAGAAGTTTAATCTATCAAAGTGTCACCTTCTGTGCACCAATGCAGAGGCCATGATGGGGAGGGGGGAAGAAGGGCCCCATCTCAATGCCAAGTGTAAATCCCTTTGGAGGTCAGGGACACTAAGTAGGCCCTGGACACATAAAGCAATAAGTACACCATTCTCGGGTGTAAACTATGCCTGGCAGAGGTTTGAGTATGTGCGGCACTACCTGAAAAATAGTCTTTACCAAGCATCTGGCTCAATCCACATGACACTCTGTGTGTCAAAAGAAAAGGCAGGGTTTTCCATCGGATGCCGTAAAACTGAAGGCGTCTGCGTGTAAACCTGAGTCGAACCATCTGCCCATGGTTCCTTCACTTGGAAGTTCTAAGGCAGAAGGAAAGTTTTAACTGAAAGAATGCCATAACGTTTTTCACAGACAAAGACAAATAAACATTTTTTCTCACACATATGTTAACTTTTTTCCATCCAACACGCTCATTTTCAGGGACAAATTTGAAGTTCTACTCTACTCAACCACATTTTGACCAGGATTATACCAGGTCTTCGAGACTTTCTCCAGCTCTCCGGGGGAGAGTGGGAGACCTCTGGGATTTCTGGTGCACAAAGACATCTGAGTAGGGGCAGAACAACCGAGCTATAGAACGCGGATTCCCTGACAGGAATCAAATCTACGTCCTTCACAGTGCAGTCAGGAACATTCATGTTACTGAGCTGTCTTGCAAGCACAGGGCTTCATTCGTTTGTTGTCTCTTTATCTGACACCATGTCCCTCTCTGTCATACAAATTCAGGGAGGTAGAGAAGTTGCAGGCATAATATGCAGCACGAAGTGGGCCTTTAATGTTAGTCTGTGTAATCACCTAGACTTCACAGCCTGTGTTCCTCTAATACGTTAAATGACATATATATATATATATATATATATATATATATATATATATATATATATATATATATATAATTTTGTATTTTGGTAGTTGTAGTCGTCCAATCAAGATGGGGGACCTAAGATACAAGTTTTCTTTTGCTTAACTCATTTCTGTAGGCATTTAAAGGTGTGTCAGGTTGTTATGATGTGTGATCTTTTTAAGTAATCTCATTAAAACAGACTATCATTAAAATTCCCAAATTGAACACATTTCTACCAACTACACCTGAGAAAATATTTGCACTGCATAAGCCCTGCCTTTGTACCAAATGGAGCATGACATAATACCTATATATTTAGGTTTGCCCAGGTGAAATGAATTCAATATGCTGATGCTATGCTGCAATTGTTTCATTCTCTCTCTCTCTCTCTCTCTCTCTCTCTCTCTCTCTCTCTCTCTCTCTCTCTCTCTCTCTCTCTCTCTCTCTATATATATATATATATATACATCCTTTTCAGCCTAGGATGATGCAATGACAGAAACATGAAGACTTACGAGTGGTGCTAGGTGTGCACGGTCGAACAGCACACATCTAAGGGACTTTGATTTGATTATGAAATGTAGGCAGCTCTGCCATTCTGGGTGAGATCTGTCGTCAGAAAATGTGCAACGTTTTAGAACTTCCTCTAAAACCTACGCTTGATGTACACTTGTACGTATGGCAAAGTATCGGACGCACAACTCGTCAAGAACTAAGTGGACGTCACCAGGTGCACGACACCCTTTTCCTGGCATACAATATATAGACCTGTAGCTGGAAAAACCTTTTGTGAATCAGTGCCTGGTTGCCACAGTGAGGACGTGATGCAAAAGGGCTCGCAGACACACAAACACATGCATGGATGCAAACGAGACTGCGTGATGAAAAGATTGGGAAAGTGGATGGGTGAGGTGTGCGGTTTTCAAACGTGTTCACACAGTGGTGAATTTTAACGTGTGATCAATGCAGACCCTATTTATTTAGGTTCACATTTACATGAAAATGTGTTCTGCATTGCAGAGACGGAAGGGGGTTTAGGAGCCTAGCTTTAATCTTACAACGGCGGCAGCCTACGACCGGGACGCTGAGAATCTTTGAATTAATTTGCATTATTTACACATCTAAACCCTGACCGGAAGGTCCTCCAGGCTCAATTCAGACAGCTGTCAGGGAGAAAGGGCCTGCCGGCCACCAGGTCACGGATCTCGGCACAAAGACAAGGCCGACTACAGAGGGGGGGTGGGGGAGGGCAGATGCCCGAGACGTGTCTGTTTCTCTTCCTAAAATAAAGAATGCACTTTTCATTGCACCTTACAAACTTGTCACGTGAATGCTTCCGGTTGTTTAACTATGAGCTGCACCTATGGTCAGCCCTTGGGTCCACCTGATATCCACTGTTTAAATAATTGCATGAAAGTACAACCATCAACTTAACACGCCGAGGACATATCTGGCAGTCGATTTCCCAACGTTGGGAACGATTCGTTCACTGCCTGGCAGGTTCTCGGGGCTAACCCCACACATGTCAGTGCTAAAATGTCATCTCAGTAAATGGCAGTGCATAATTCTGCGTGAGTCTGGACATGACTGTGGTGTACAGGCGATAAACGTATGCAGCGTGAGTATGTTTGATAAATACTGTCCAGGGTGTGGTGTGGCGATGCGGGCGCTACTGCACATGATCTAACAAGAGCTGCAGTCATTACGCCCATTGCAGACTCATAAAAAGCCCTTCTAAATGCTCAGCACTTTCACACTTAGTTGCCCCGGTAACTGTCTTTTCTGGAAGCGAATGCCCTTAAGATGCCGGACTCTGTGCATTCACCCTGGGGGATTATTTATGAGCCCGCGTTCCCGGGTCATGCTCGCGGGATTATAGCGCAATTTAACGAGACAATAAAATCAACCCTTCAGATCACGCTCGATATTTTACCAAGCTGTGGTTTAAACAATGAAGCCATTTTATGGGAACGGTTCAAGCCTCAAGAATGCAGTTCGCCCAGTTCAGAATGTCCTATTCTTAATGTAAGTGTCACTAATAAGGAGAATTCGATTATTAAATGACACGCTTTTTCACACCCAATGGAATGACTGTTTTAATCTCATGAAACACGGGGCAAGGCATTAGAATGCGAACGGGCTTCAATGAATGAAGACTACATGCGCTTGGCGTGGACTGGCCCCAGTTTGCCCAAGAGCAAAAATAAGTGTCCTGGACAGCTCCAGGCCCAGCTTCTATCAATCCTCCCCGACGCACGACTCCCGGGTGTTAGCGGAAGTGTAGAATGGAGACATGCAGATGTCATTTACATCATCCACAGCAGGGGGCTACAGCAGCGCGGATTCTGTCTCAAGGCACCCCCAACTGCTCGCTAATATGAGCAGAGAAAAGCAGATCGATTTGGAAGCCAGAGTGGGCCTGGGGAATCTCCTCCCCTGCCTGTGTTTGGAGAGAGGGCAATATGCCTGTGATTATAAGCCTAAATGACAATGTACTAAGCAGCACAAAAAGAAAAACATTCTCAGAAAAGTGCTCCGGGCACCGCTGTAGCTTGCCAGCGACCAATGCGAGCGTGCAGTCTGCCTTCACAGCAAGCGCCAAGGGGTCAGGGGAGGGTTGCCTGCTGATGTCACTCATCTGCCAGGCTGCGTGCACCGCTCCCTCCTCTCGGTGACCTCGGGGTCTTCATTCCTCCCACGGGCTGCGCGCATTAGAGGGCTCTGCCTCGCAGAGGGAAGAAAGGCCAGGGACGCTGCTGAACATTCCAGCCGTGAAAAGCCCAGCAGGAAGATGATTCGATTGCGAGCGCGCGGTTTTTGTTCTGCCTCCTCGTCCCCACCGCATGAGACAGAGGCTGCCTCTCCTGAGAGGGGGAGCCCGATATCCCGCCATAGTACTAAGCACCGTGCACTAGTTCATCGAATCAAAAGAAGTCTTCAAGCACTATGTTTTAGGCTCATTTCACAGGACTCTCTGCCCGTCAAACGAAAAAGCAGCCGGATGCAGTAAAACGGAAGGATTCTGCGTATAAGCCTCGGTCGAAACCATCTGTCCAACCACAGGAACAATGCAGTGATAAAAACCAGCAAAAGTCCACCGATCTAAGGTGGATCTTCCTTAAAGCTCCAAAAAAAAACACTGGCTTCTATGGGTGCGAGTCAATGGCTTCCGAGCGCAAAATGTTAGCGTCTGGCATGACGAGGATGCGAGAATGTCTACTAAAGCAAACACCGCGCCGCCGACCTGGCAACGGCTCGCTGCAGGGAACAGCGGGAAATGGGCTCGACAACCCGAGGCAGCAGAGTAGGGGCATTGGTAGGAAAGAGACGGCTCTCCCAGCTTAGCTAGAGATGCGCAGTCATGGTAGCCTCGCCCGCAGGCAGAGCCAGCCCATCCCTCCTTGCTCTTTATCGGGGAGAGTGTGTTTTCTGTGTGTTTCTCTCGAGAGTGCGACACTCACATAAAAAGAGTCCGCATCAAGAGACAGCTCTGCAGCAGAGGTCGCATGGGAAGTTTCGGTGTGCTGGACTGAGTTCCAGTGTGCTGGATCCCGAAGCGTGAGGGTGGTACTGTGTAATGTTGGGACGCCAGATCTGCAGATCTTGCATACAGATGTATATACTCAAAAAAATAATCGACTTCACGAATCCTGTACTCGGCCAAATACCAGAGGCTGAGCCAGGATGCGTACCCACGAGGTGCGATATCCCCTCTGGGTTCGCGGCCTTCGCAGGTGCTCTTCAGTGTATTGGGGGTGCTCTCCATCCCGTGCTTTTCCTCTCCTATGGTCCAAGGGGGTAGATTCGATACCCATCTTTAGGTGCTGCTTCGGACGCAGCTCTATAGTGCCCCCCCATTGTCCATGCCCCCTTTCTGTCTCAGTTTTCCGGGATGTATTTCCCCAGGTATTTTGAGAACGATCAGGGATGGATGGCCCCTGGATCCCCAGTAATCAGCGGGAAGGTATGCTCTCTGAAGGATCAGGAGCGTGCCCCTAGATCTGAGCTTGGTCAGACATCAGAAGGCAGATAGGCCCTGCACTCCTTGTGTTGTGCTCTCTGATGTGCTGTGCTCTCTGAGACATCAGGAGGCAGATAAGCCCTGCACCCCTTGTGCTGTGCTCTCTGAGACATCAGGAGGCAGAGAAGCCCTGCACCCCTTGTGCTGTGCTCTCTGAGACACCAGGAGGCAGATAAGCCCTGCACCCCTTGTGCTGTGCTCTCTGAGACATCAGAAGGCAGATAAGCCCTGCACCCCTTGTGCTGTGCTCTCTGAGACATCAGAAGGCAGATAAGCCCTGCACCCCTTGTGCTGTGCTCTCTGAGACATCAGAAGGCAGATAAGCCCTGCACCCCTTGTGCTGTGCTCTCTGAGACATCAGAAGGCAGATAAGCCCTGCACTCCTTGTGCTGTGCTCTCTGAGACATCAGAAAGCAGATACGCCCTGCACTCCTTGTGCTGTGCTATCAGAGACATCAGGAGGCAGATAAGCCCTGCACCCCTTGTGCTGTGCTCTCTGAGACATCAGAAGGCAGATAAGCCCTGCACTCCTTGTGCTGTGCTCTCTGAGACATCAGGAGGCAGATAAGCCCTGCACCCCTTGTGCTGTGCTCTCTGAGACATCAGAAGGCAGATAAGCCCTGCACTCCTTGTGCTGTGCTATCTGAGACATCAGAAGGCAGATAAGCCCTGCACTTCTTGTGCTGTGCTATCTGAGACATCAGAAGGCAGATAAGCCCTGCACTCCTTGTGCTGTGCTCTCTGAGACATCAGGAGACAGATCAGTGCCTGCCCTAGCGGCAGGATCGACCCGGGCAGTAAAAGAAAGATTTGGCACTGCGCCGGAGCATGGAGGTAATCAGCGCAATAGGGTGCCGATGTGAAAGCATCAGCACCCTATCCTTATTAAATGTGCCCGGTCCCATGCTGGAAAGCCCAGCGCCAGCACAAGTGTGGGGCACATTCAATTTCAATAGGGCACCTGTCGCACCTTCTCCCACCACGCCAGCTTGCTGGAGCCCTTGAAAGACTCACCCGAGCTGGCCTGGAAGGGGGCTAGTTGCGCCCTGGGCAATTGCCTGGGCGGCCCTGCCCTAAGGCCGGCCATGAGGCAGTACACCATGCCCCTTGGTCCTATGCTCTTCCAGACACCACGAGGCAGATATGCCCTGCACTCCTTTTGCTGTGCTCTCCAAGACATCAAGAGGCAGATACGCCATGCCCCCATGGTCCTATGCTCTTTCAGATATCAGATCCCCATATGCCCTGCTCCCCTTATCCTGTGTTTGCCAGACACAAGGAGGCAGATCTGCCCTCTCCCCTCTTCTGCTGTACTTGCTCAGCATTAGACACCGGGGACAGGTGCGCCCCACCGCTTTTGCTGTTCTCACCCAGATAGCATATGGCCGATATGCCCTACAGCCTTTGTTCTGTGTTCTCCCATTCACTCGGTGGCAGAATGCCATGTGACGTGCTCTCCAAAACACTACGACCCTTGCTCTGTGCTCGCCAAGAATGCCAAGTAAGGTGTGCCCTGCTCCACTTGTGACGCGCTCTCTCAGACCTTGGATGGCAGATATTCCCTGATCCCCTGCTCTACCAGATACCGGAAGGCAGATTTGCCCTGTTCCCTTTTTTATATGCTCTCCAAGACACCAGGGGATAAATGTACCCTGCTCCCCTTGTTCTGTGATCCCCCAGCCTTGGGGGGCAGACACGCCCTGCTTCCTTTATCAGGGGGGATCTGCCCTCCTACCCTCGTTCCGTGTTCTCCCAGACATGAAAGCAGGTGTTCCCTGTTGCCCATGTGCTGTGCCCTCCCAGACATCAGCAGACCGACATGCCATGCTCGCCTTATCCAGACATCCACGGCCAGATTTGCCCTGCTCCAGCCACCCGGTGCTTTTTCATACACATGCACCCCACGCCAGTCTGTGCGCTCCGTCTCTCTCTGAGAGCAGAAGGCGAATTGCCCTCCCGGGTGCACGACCCATCCCGATGCATCTAGGCTCCGCCACCCCCACCCAGCGTGGAAGGAATGCATCGCGATTTAGCAGCGCGCGCGGTCTTCCCGAATACAGATGCTGATGAGAAGCCTGCACTGCATCGTCCTGGGAAAGATGCAGCAATCCCGCGGGAGGCAATCCTTGCAACGTGCTGCTATGGAACTGCGAAAGGAAATGCGCTTTCAGTGGAAAAGACCCGGGCGCTTTAGAATACCACCCTTCCTCAGTCCCAGTGGGCCCTTTTTGTGAGCAGTAAACAGTGATGGTGGCATGTGTGGGGGTGGGGCAACTCTTTCGCCAACAGAGCCACGGCTCCAGGCACGGAGCTGTCCCTCACAGCACCAGCGGCCTTCAGCACACACGGGGAGGTGCAGTGTGGGAGCCGTGTCAAGGCATCTGTCACCCACGCTTCGGCGCCGATGGCAGGCATTTATCGCCGTAATGCTTCGTTAAGTGTAGCCCACCCCGCCCGAAATGGCCAGAACGTAGGGGCAGAGGAACTTTCCTGCTCTGCGGAAGGAACGACGACCCCACAAGGTCGCACGGGTCGCGGACACGCTGTCCCACGGGCCACGGACGACATAGTGTGTGAATTCTGCACGCAGTCCCCATCACAGTGTGCCCCCCCCAAGGGTAGCGGGGGGAAGATTTCAGGTAGTCCGACGCAGTGTGACGGAAAAAATCATATTTATGAAGGATCCCGGGCGCACTGCTAACCCCAGGACCGGTGTTAATAAGACCACTCGCCGTTCACTTGCATCCGCGTCTACCCACTCACATTGGACCCATTTCCCCACCCCCTCCTCCCTTACAGGACTAACAGGCGAATGGATAACATCAGAGGCAGGTCTGCGCACATTAAGCTGGGAGGTGGGGCTTCGCACAGCGAGGTCTTTAGGGAGAGGACACCCACGATGCCACCCTGCATTAATCTAAAGGGGAGGCGGGGTGGGAAGCCAGCAGACTGCAGGGCTTGTGCATAGAGCCCCCTCACCCACCCCCCCACATGCCATCCAGGGGCACCTGCGAAGAGTGCCCAGCGGGGGCAGTGCACAGGAGCCGGCGCTGCACCTGCTCGTGGCACTCCAGGTCGCCCAAACCGGGCACATTCCTGTAAACAGACAGCTCCGCTCTGCCGAGCCCGCAGCTTGCCAACTTGCAGAACAGGGCAGAGCTTAGCGGAGAGCCAGCGGCAGGCTATTCCCATGGGCGAAGTGCCAACCACCGTCTCGCGGCGGTGGCAGCGTCTTCGGGGTGCCCGGGGAGCCGCAGTGCCGAGCTCGTGGGCAGTGCAGCAGGAAGGGGTGAATGCCTCACAGCGCCGGGGGTTCTACGCCACAACCACCTACGCGCACCGCACAGAAAGGTCCACTGTGAAGCCTTGGTGGGGCTGCACGGCGCGCGACAGGAAATGCAACATTTCACCACATACACATTTAATCGGCGGGAGGGCTAACAGTCAAACTGAGAGAAGGGGGTGCGTGGGCCGAGGAGGGGGCACCCGCCCGCTCCCAGACGGCGGCAATCCCCAGGGTGGGGTCACGTTTCCACTGTGCATGGCCGGCTGAAGTTGCTGGCAGGGTTACCTGGTCCGAGGAGCCCGCAGACGGTGTAGAGGCAGAGCAGCGCTCGTGCCTGGGAATGCATGCCTCTCGCCCCGGCTGGCCGCCGCTCCTGGAACGGTCCTCTCGCGTGGTATATCCACTGGTGGAGTCCGCGGGTGCGCCGGGAGCTGTCCAGGGTGCTCCGGCTGGGGCTGGCGCTCTGCGCTGCAGACCCGCTGGGGTGCGCTGTCCCGTCCGCTGCTCCTGTGCCCGGGACTCCCGCCTGCTGAGTGGCGCGTGGCACCTGAACCCGGGCTGCTTCTGCCGCTGCTCCGGGGTGGCTCGTGCCGTGCAGGGTGCTGATGCCTCGCGCTGCTCACTCCGAACCCTCAGACACCAGGGCGACCAACTGAAATTCGCCCGGCCCCTCCACTCCCGCCCCGCTAGATTGACAAGCCCGCCAGCCAATTGCAAACTCCCTCGACCATCGGTCTAACCAATCCTGATTAAGGAAAGGAGGGGCCAGGCGCTGGGAATAAAGCAAGCGGCTGTCTCAAGGTGTCCCCCGCTTTCTCCTTCAGTTCCCTCTCAGGGGCGAGCAGAGGTAGTCGGATTGTGTCGGGTGTCCGTGCAACCCGAAGATGGACACACCGCGGGCGGCCTGCGACTAGAGTATCTGATAGCGCCTGTTCGGACTATATACTGAGCTCTAGCTGCGCTTCTCTGTGCGGCAGAAGGCCAGGCTGGTTTATGTAAATGAGCATCTGGCATTTGGGGTCGCAATGGCATCCTCCCGCCGCTTCGCTGTGATTGACAAGGAAGGCGCTTCCCACATGTTCAAGGTCGGGTACCACTGGCTGGCCGAAGTAGTGATTGGCTGAAGACTTTGAGCAGGGAGTCCCGTACACGTGCAACAACCGTCGACGGTTCTCGTAAGTGCAGGTGGTAGATGTTCAGCAACTACCCCCTCACCCCCCCCCGCGCCACCCACCCCCTTACGGAGGACAGTAAAGCAAGGTGTATGGAGGACCTGCTTGGACACTGGAACACTGGAGTGTTCCTACGACAAGGATTCAGTGGGAATGCATGGTAGCCACTGACCAGGGAAGCAATCACCTACATGCAAATCCATTATGAGCATCCTTTCTGTAGCCCCCGCTAAATCGTCCCCAACGCCAACATCGATTGAAAGCAAGGACCTAGCTTTGATTGAAATCTGCCCTCAAAGCGCCACTTGACCAATGTGTGTATTCCTTCCACCTGTCCTCATGTCACAGGTGATCCTTCCAATCAGTTCTTTTTTTTCTGTAGGGTGCCATTCTGCAGGCTAGGACTACACAAGGCATATTTGCAAGTGGGAAAGAGCACCTAGAAGTATAATTGATTAAAACTAAGAAGCCGTTGAAGTCTAGTAGTGGTCCTTGTGAAATGGGCATACACAAGTGATGGAAGCAAAGACGTGACTTGTGTAATCACTCGGGATCCCGATAGACAATTTTCCATTACATGGGGCCTAAGAGGTCCAGTAAAACATTGGTGGTAATTCCGTTACCGCCGCTGTTTTATGTGTTTACAGAAATACATCCACTTTTAACACACAGCCAAATTCCGAGTTTGAAGCTAAAGTGGTGGATTCACCTCTAGCAAATGCTGGTGCTAAATTGTGCAATTTACCTCCAAAATCGACATATTTCATGTGCATTATTACAGCTTGTGGTAAATCCACCAGCAATCGGCACATAGTTCTACAGACTCCAAAAATGGGGATTTACACTGCAATACCACTACACATAATCCTGTGGGAATATCACAGGACCCATTGGCTAAAACGCCAAATTCGTAATGAGGCCCATTGTGTGTTTTCTGTTCAGTTTTATGGCAGGAAAGGGACAGTGTACACAAATCAATCATGTCCTGATATAGTCTGAAAGGCTAGCCATGTCCTCCCGCAAGTTACAGTGAGGATGCCCAATGCGGCTGCAGCCTGTCCAGGGTTTCTTGTGGTCTCATGCAGAAGGGAAGTGTGCTGGCACTGAGCTGGAATTACCTTTTTGGCGTGAATCCGAGCCTGATTTGGATGTGACCTTTCACATTCTAATATGACATGGCATGATGGTTCTGATTCATTCAAAACATTCTGTCCATCAATCTTCCTTTTTACATAAACCTTATTCCCTTTGCCCAGAATAATAATCTACCCTACACGTGCTTCTCCTGTAATGTGCCGTATCAATTAAGGTTCAGCTTTGTTTGCTAGGCACAGAAAGGAAACCTCCAAGAGAAACACACTTCGGCATAAACCATCCAGACTCACCATTGACGTAAAATGAGATAAGTGACTAGAATTAATCATAACCACTGGCAATTCCCCAGGGCAACTTTCCATGCCATTGTTTCTCACGACATTAGACCAGATTTAAAATATGTGTACTATCCGGGTGACTGAGCATATCCCACAACAGACCCATTAGGTCAATTTATATTTACTGTTCCTCAATGACCCCACACTTATCATTTTTAACAACATCACACACTGAGCTCAAACTCTCCACTTTAGCAGCAATGTCCCAAGCCACCCTTATTTGCTGGTATTATTTGCTGGTATTCAACCCATTTCAGTTGACCTTATATCAAATTAGCCTAAATCATTCCAGCTTAGCATATTAGGCCACATACTCCCAGGAGAAAAAAAAGTAAAAAAAGCTACTCCTTAAATGAAACTACCAGACATTGGGCCTCATTAGGAGTTTGGAGGTAGCCATGTTGTTTTTAGCAGCACGGCTACCCCCAAACTGGGTACTGGGTCTGGGTCCCAAAAATAGGGAAATACCCGGCCATGCCGACCTTATCAGGCCCGGTAATTCCCATTCTCGGGACCCAGACCCAGTACATCCCGATTCCATTTGAGCCCCCATAGGGCTCAATGGGAATGGGGAGGTTCTAGCAACAGGCCCGTTAATGACAGGCCCATTGTTAGCATCCTGGACTGCTAGCGGGTCCCGCTCTGCACATCTGGTCTGGCCAGGCGTCCAGAGCGGGACCCGCTGCAGTCATCGTAATGTGGCTGCCCGAATGAACAGTGCTGGTCCCTTACCGGAACCGTTCATTCCGTGGCTGCCACATTCCTAATGAGGCCCATTATCAATAAACCCCACTAGACATTAAGACAATGGGCCTCATTACAACTGTGGCAGCGACAGTATGAACGGTGCCGGTAATGGACCGGCACCGTTCATACCGGGCCACCACATTACGAGTTCTGTAGCAGGACCCGCTCTGTATGCCTGGCCAGACCAGACGTGCAGAGCGGCATCCGCTAGCAGAACAGGATGCTAACAACGGACCCGTCATTAACAGGTCTGTTGTTAGCATCCTCCCCATTCCCATTGAGCCCTATGGTGGTTCAAATGGGAATGGGGACGTACCGGGTCCCGCGAATGGGAATTACCGGGCCCGCAAAGGTCAGAATGACCCGGTAATTCCCATTTTGCGGGACCTGGACCCGAGTTTGGGGGTAGCCATGCTGCTGAAAACGGCATGGCTACCTGCAAACTCTTAATGAGGCCCAATGGGCCCAATGACTAATGTCACTAAAAATAATTTCCAAGTGTAATCAGCCTTCCTTTTGTCTGGACACTTTCTTTGGAATAATAACCACCTTCCCAATTAGACAATTGTTCTATAGATTTGAATGGTATTCACCTTTAGGGCAACAACTTAAGTATCTATTTTCATATTGTCGGGGGGAAATTCTGCCGGGGTCGGCCGGGCCGTCCGTAGACCTCCGGGCAGGGAGGCCCCAACTCCTCCCGTATATCCCAAAAGAGATAGAGTATGAGACACACGCAAGAAGCAAGGTGACTCTGCTGTTTATTAGACAAAACGGCAGGGATGGGTCAAGGATCGTACGCGTCCGTCCCGACACACACACAATCGTGGGGCTCGCAGGCCCTTTTTACCTTAGTATGACGCACTACTTGCGTCACCTTAGAAAGTTTAGCAAAAAACCTATTTCCACTCTGGATTGGTTACTCGAGTGGTAGGGTTAGTATAGCATACATATAGAGAACGGTATTAGTGGTTGAGGGTTAGTCAGGTGATATACTTGGGCTGTCCCTTCAATTTGATACATGAAAATTGTTACATGAAGACCTCTGAGGATTGGTCAATGTTAATGGCGTAAGTGATAAGAGCCCCATGTTCTGATTGGTCCGCTCGCGAGCCTCCCAGTCTGGGACTATCGCTGTTCCCAGCTCGCGGTGCACCTGTCATTTGCAACAATGTTTTACTATGGGTAGGTGTAAACAATGTGAGGATTTATTCATATGTTGGGAGGTCAACTACTCCCACTGCTGCAGATGTCCAATGAGCCTTTTAATTGTATCTGCCTGTGTCTTGAAACGTGGGATTCAGGCGTCTCCTTCCTCCTGGGCTTGGCATCCTGTCAGGTTTGGCTTTGTCACGTGAGGTGGGACCGTGTTTGAGGCAGAATTCAGCACAATTAATATTGTTTTTCCTACTGTGTGCCTGGTTTATCTTGCAGGTGCGACCTTGGCGTCGGCTTGCGGCGTGCGAGATTGCAACATCGTGCCCTTGGCGGTGTGCTTTCGCCGGGCTCTTTCTGCAGGGTCAGCAACCAAGCTCTTGCTCATTCAATGTTCATGGAAGCTTTTGCTTGCGGCCTACTTGGGCCTAGTGCATAGGTGGAACCGTTTGATGCAGAGCGCTTTAGGTTACGGTATCATATTGCTCTATCCTCAGTATCGTGTCTCCGTTATATTCTTCATTATGGTACATGGTTCTTAGAAGAAGCGTGAGCAAGCCTTTTTAGATAAGGTCATTATGCGTCTTGCGTTTCTGCATTTTGAGAGCCTATTTGGAAAAATAATAAAGATGCACGTCCGTGGGTATGTCTGTCGCCTACATCATAGCACTGAGTATGTTCCTCGTGTGGATTGGTGTGGGAGTGTCCGTGTGCATGTTTGCACAGGTGTGCTGACCGTTGGCTAGGTCGTCATGGCATCTCTAACGACGTGTAGGTTTAGTCGAGTTGATCCATGCCGCAGGTGTCGGCATGGGCAGGGCGGGCTGCTGGGCAGGTAGGTGGGCACATCCGTATGTTCCTGTACCAGGGTATTTGGTCGTCTGGTAGATAGGCAAACTCCTCTTGTGGCGGGTGTCTAGGCCGTGATCCTCTAGGCCAAGCGCGAGGGGGGAAGGGCGGGAGCCTGTTCTTCCATTCTCCCACTTCAGTCCCCCCTCTGGTCGACTTGTCGACCACAAACATATCCTTTTCTTTATCTCCTCTTACTCTCCATATTTTAGTTATTCCTCCCAAATGTCCATAGTGGTTAACATGGTCTTCAAATGACCAATACATATATGCACAGGTTCCTCCAGGAGTGCAGTATACCCATTTCCCTATGTAGCTCCTTGGGTTTCTTGGGTTTTCGAGCTTCACAGATGGTGGTTCCAGGTGGTTGGTGATGATCTGGTTGCGCAACTTCTCTCTCTCTTTTATGATTGTGCCTGTGTGGTGGCCGTCATCTGTTGGCATCAAGAGGTGCATACCAACCATTTCGATCATCTCGTCTGTGGTGCGTGCCTTCCGGGCCTTCCAAAATCTTATTATGATCAGAGTAGCTCCAGCCAAGATAGTACATCCAACTATAATCTTCAGTCCATCTGACAGCCACGATGGCATCCATGACCATAATATTGAAAACCAGCTCTCATCCTTTTTCACACCTTTACTTTCATCCATCATTTTTGAGTGCATCTGGGCCAATTGTAAAACTGCTTCTGTCAGTGTACCATTGTCAGCATCGTTGGCAGGGATGAATGTGCAGCATGATTGTCCTATCTTAGCGCAAACTCCTCCTTCCATTGCTGTGAGGAGGTCCAGTACATATCTGTTCTGAAGTGCTACCATCCTCACAGCTCGCAGTTCCTCTTTTATTGCGTTGAATCCATTTACCGTAGAATTAATAGTCATCATTAGTTCCCATCGAGTTATCTGGAGCCATTTTGCGTTTGCGTAAGCCTGTAGTCCTAGATGTATTATCGAGGAGAAGAACATTGCTGCTCTGCTGAATAGTCTGTGTTCTGGTGGAATTGAAGTGAGTGCTGTTTCCGACCTTCCCCATAGGTAATTTCCTGTCAGAGGTTCTCCTTGTCTTTTCTTTCTATTCAGGACAGTATTATTGCCGTCGGTTTTGCTCTCTGGCCCCTTCTGAGGTTGTACAGATCTCTTCTTCCTCTTGTTCCCTTTATCCATTTTGGGGAAGTTCGCCATCTTGACATGTTTCTGGGGTACCACTAGTGATGGTACATTAACGTGCACCATTGTGCATATACCATTCCACAGAGGGGGCAGTGTGTGGTATGCTTTTTCTCCACAGGCCCAGTAATGGTCCATTACTACTGCTGTTCCTGCTCCCCCCTCAGGTAACTCCATCACGCTTTCACAATTGGTGTTGTATCCTACGTCCACCTCCCCTTTATGTTGGTAGCATACCTCAGGCGCAGTTAGCGGCAGTATTGTTATTGGGTCTTCATCCTTCTCCATCCACGTGAGCATGGGTACGTACTTGACCCAAGTCATCCAACATCTATGGTTGTGTCCATCAATAGTTGAAATATTTTCTCTTGTTACCATGTTGCTGCCAACCACTCCTTTGTCCCATTTGTTGTTCATGTACACCTTCCCTGTTATTATCACCAGTGGTCTTTCCCAACATCCGTTTTTACCAGGGACTTCAGTGGCGTATTCTTTTTATTAGTACGCTTCCTTAGAGTGTGCTTCCGGTATTCCTTTTTAGAATTTTAAATCAAACAAAGAAACATCTTTGATCGATTATACACATCTTTGTTTTTTTATTTCCTTTCAAACAGAATTATTTTCTTCAAATAAGTATATCCATTCAGTCTCTCAACACGTGTTTCTCCACGTTTAACGCACGTGGTTCATCAGGAGAGTTTTCTGTGATCCTGGGCACGTCATGCCCAGGCCAGCGAGAATCCGCGTATCGCCAAAGTGGGAGAAGTCAGTGGCGTACCAATCACATGGTAGGTACTGCAGTGTTACTTTCTTTGTTTCTCCTTTTTCAGGACCACTTGTTATGTATCTGAATCCTTCAGCATGTAAACTGCTCTTGTGGTAACTCAAATAAGTCTTGAGGAAGTTGTTTTCATATGGATATGTATCTCGTGTTTTCCACACCAGTTGCACCACTGTCCCTTGAAATCTTCCTTTCGTCTGGAACAGTGCCAGGTATATTATACATCGTGCTACTTTTTCATCTATCTCCGTGGCAACAAATGTTCGAGAAGCGCTCATGGCGTATGGGATTAATGAGCAAACATAGCCGCTGTCTTCTGTTGTCTGCTTACCTATGTGGGTCATGTGTTGGTACCATATGTTGTTTGAGATTTGTGCTGAATCTTGTTTGTAGTTGTCAATACCTTTATTATCTGAGTATGTGCTGCGTTTAACTCTATTTTCCTTGTGTGGGATTTTACTAGTACCACCTGACTTAACACCTGTTGCAGCTGGGGGTGGGGGTGTATTAGGTTTGGGTACAGCAATAATATTGATAGCATAGCTGTACTGCCATACAGAGGCAGCCAAGAATCCGGTGAACATTAAAATCCCTATCAATTTTATTACAGATGCTAATTTCACCGGCATTTTGCTCTTACCTTGCTGCAGTTCGGCAGCTTATTCTTGCGACGTTACAGTTGCCCTCCTGAAAATTCTTAATATGCTTATTAGTGTTAGTTGTCGTTTTTAAGCTCTCCCTATCAAGTAGTCATTCAGTGCCCAGGCGAAGAGCTGTTCCCACGCCAATCTAAGCGATCTATCTCTTAGGGGAGGCAAGTATGGTAGGAGGTGGGGCATTGAATGTTCTATGGCCAAGAGGAATGCTGTGTAGTAGACACGTACCCTCCTTCTTTTCAGGTACGTTGGCCTTTTTATTTCATATACAAATTGGTGTGACAATTCTTCCAGGTAATTATCGTCTGAGGGTACCATCTACTCCTGGGCAGTGAATTGGTTAGTTATCTACTTTCTTAGTAGTACAATAATACGCTGTACCTGCATGTGCGAGAGAAAAGAAAGAGAACATTCAGGTGTTTACATGTGTATATGTGCAAGACAATGTCCTTCAGTTCAGTTATTACTACAGTGGGTAGGGGGTCAATGGGCAGAGGGTTTGGGGCTCAACTGGCGGAAGTCTCTTTACTCTTTAATCGTGTAACCATGGGGTGGGCGGTATGGGGATCACCCCTTTCTTTTCTAGTAGTTGTCTCTGGAGAATCTGAGGGGTGGCAGGGTATGGGGACACTTAGGCCGTTAGTTCTGGTAGAAGTCTCTTCCTCCGTTGGTGACGCTGTTGTTGTTCTTCCAGTGGCCCTGTCGGTGGCACTGGGGCGGGTCTGGAGTTTGTAGATCTTTACGTCGTGTAGGTGGTTCCAGGCACATTTGTCCTGTAGCTTTACTGCTCTCGTTGATACCTCCTCTACCAGATGGGGGCCAGTGAAGCGTGGGCTGTTCCACTTTCTGTTGAAATTGCGAAGTAGTACGTGGTCACCTTTAGCAACTTTGCACAGTCTTTCCTTTTCCAATTCTTTATCCGCGTCTTCTTGTTGATCGCTGTTAGACCCGCCCCACGTGCGTTCGAGCTGTTGAGACACAAACACTACACTAGTAATCAAAGAAGACACATATTGGTACATTTCATCACCAAGGACATTTGCAGTACTCTCGTGATCGGTAAATGCTCTTGATGTTGGCGTTAGGGGAAGGCGCATTTGACGTCCGGTAACCACCTCGTGAGGGGTGAGGTGGTGGTCGGAACCTGGTCTATTCCTTAGCTCAAATAGGGCTAGTGGAAGGCAATACAACCAACTCTTCTTTGTTGTTTGCTGTATTTTTGCAATTGCCTCCTTTAATAGGCCATTCAGGCGTTCACATATACCGTTGGCCTGTGGGTGGTATGCACATGCAAATTTATGCTTGATGTTCAGTAAGGATGTGATGTGCTGGAACATTTCGTTTGCGAAATGTGGGCCATTATCTGACCGCAGTACCTCGCACACTCCCCACCTGGGGAAGACCTCCCTCACTAGGAATTTAGCTGCTCTGAATGCATCTGGGTGTGAACAGGGCCCTGCTTCAATCCACCTCGAGAATGGGCATACTACTACAATCATATACCTATTTCCTTGACATACGTTGATCATATCAACATAGTCAATATGGAGATGTCGGAAGGGTCCCTCTGGCCGGGGTATAGTACCTCTTATCACCTTCAGAGTGTGACCGGCCGTAAACTGTTGACATGTGAGACAATTGCTGATAAAATTTGACACATGAGAATTTAACTCGGGGCAGAACCAGTCTTCCCTAACTCGTGCTGCAATTACTTCCTTGCCTGTGTGGGCTGGGTGGTGTAGTTGGCTCAGGACAGTGTTCAATAGTGCCAGTGGCATTACAATCTTTCCAGTGTCACCCTGGCGCCATAGTGCGTCAGTTGGTGACATTGTGCATCCTCTTTTTACCCATATTTCTTTTTCTGCCATTGGTGCAGCCGCTTGTAGCTCCATTATCTGTGTGGCTGGGAGATGGGTGTACCCTTCTCTTATCAACATCTCCTTAGCTATTCCCCTCCCTCTCCCTCTCTTTTACTCTGGGGGGTTCCATATCTCACCAAAATAGGCAGCATACTTCGCATGTGCGTCTGCTGCTGCATTCCCTTTTGAAATGTGGTCTTCACCATTGGTGTGTGCGGTGCATTTGACCAAAGCTAATTCTTGGGGGTCATTTATTGCTTCAATTAGTTCAGCCAATAGGAGGGAATGTTGCACTGGAGTGCCATCAGCTCTCCTAAACCCTCTTCCTCTCCATTTCGACAGCCCTGAGTGGACAGTGGACGTAACATATGCGCTGTCGGAATATATGGTCACTCGTTTGTCAAAGTTTTCCTTCAACGCCAAGATTAGTGCAATTAATTCTGCTGCTTGAGCGGAATAATGCTGTGGTAGTTGTACACATTTCATTGCCACACACACCGGTACCTCCATCATTTTTACCACTGCTGCCCCAGTCCTCCTTATACCATCCCTTCGATCGATAGTTGATGACCCATCAATGAACAGGAGCTCACCTCCCTCTAGTGCGTTCTCTTCAATCTTTCTAGTACATGAGTACATTTCAGTTATTTGCGTACAATCGTGGGCATAATCTCCTTCCTCAATTACTTCTGCTAGGAACCTTGCAGGGTTGACCGTGCTACACCTAACAATTGATAGTTCAGCTCTGGATAAGATGATCTCATAACCTGATGCCCTTTGCGTGGTTAGGGTGGACTTAGGTTTATTCAATATTGCAAATAGTGCATGTTCCACAAACAGTGTAGTTGGGCACCCCATGGTGATTGCTGATGCTTTCTCTACCGCAAAAGCAGCTGCGGCGAGACCTTGTTCGCAATGGAAATGACCTAACATCACAGGGTCTAAGTGGCCGCTGTAAAATGCTACTGGTTTGTAGCCCATGCTTGTTTTTTGAGCCAACACTGCTTTCATTACTGCTGAGTCGCAATGTGAAAATATAAAGAATTGTCGCTCATAGTCTGGGGTTGCCAGTACCGGAGCAGTTGATATCGCATCTTTCAGTTCATCAAAAGCCTCTTTCATTTCCATTGTCCACCCCAACTTTTTCTCCCCTTTATTAGCTTCCTTTAACGCCTCAAGCAGGGGTCCTATGTATGAGCTGTAATCAAATACCCATGCTCTACAGTAGTTGCACAGACCCAGGAACTGCTGCAGTCCCCTCACTGTTTGTGGCACTGGCGTTTTTGAAATGGCCTGTGCTCTTTGTGGTGCAATCTTTCTTCCATGCTGGGATATGAGCTGACCAATGTAAAGTACCTGTTCTTGACAGTACTGTAACTTTTCCATGTCTACCTTGTAACCTTTTTCAGCCAATATTGTCAGCATCTTTAATGAGTCCTCTCTGCATGTTCTTTCATTTGTACTGCAAATTATTATGTCGTCGACATACTGCAACACTCTGCTTTCCACTTCAATGTTACCCAAATCCATCTGTATTACTCTGTTGAAGATTGAGGGTGATTCGCAGTACCCTTGTGGCAATCTGGTGTGTTTCCACTTTGTGTTTCTGTAAGTGAAGCTTGTCAGATCCTGTGAGTCTGGGTGCAATGGTATTGAGAAAAAAGCATTTTTAAGGTCGATCACTGTAAATCGTGATGCTTCTGCTGGAATGCCACACAATATTGTGGCCGGGTTTGCGGCTATGGGGTATTCTGCTTCTACTATGTTGTTCAAGGGCCTGAGATCCTGTATGAAGCGCCAAGACCCCCCTCTAGCCTTGCGCACTGGGTATACAGCCGTGTTACATGGTGATTCTGAGGGGACCAATATGCCATTATCTATAAGGGCCGTTATGGTTTCATATATGCCCTCATCTGCCTCTTTTGATAGTGGGTACTGTTTCACTCTGGGGAGTATTGCACCTTTTTTCAATTTTATCCTTACTCCCCCTATACTTTTTATGCACCCCACGTCATAGCGGCTAGTAGTCCATAATGATGTGGGTACTTTTGTCATATCCTCCTCAAAGAAGGGAACTGGGGTGGATGTGGGTGCCTCAAGTGCCATTGCAATTTTCTGTGCCACTTGTTTGTACGCCACTCTTAGCCATATTTCCACACTCATCATAAACACCATTTCACCTTCCTCCTTTTCTTCTGAAAACAGCTCCTCATCTGACACCTGGGTGAGTCTACATCCTTCTGCTAGTGCTATCACTGCCCTCCATGCTCTTCCTTCTCTGTCTTGGGCATGTACCGCAATGTAATCAGCTGTTGCTATAATGCTCTCAATGTCCACTGGAACCACCTTTCCTTCTGGTTCATTGACTGGTGTTTCTGGTCTCAACAAATAGGCTGCTGGCCTCCTCCAGATCTTTCCCTCTATCCCTGGCATCCATGCAAATGCCATGTCTGTCCCGTACTGGAAGAGTTCGCCATCTACTGGCTCAGCCCTAATCGCTGTCTGTCCACAGTATGCTTGCATAATCTGTCGTGCTGTGAGCATGTTAATTCCTGGAGTAGAGCAAATTATGCCGTCCTCCGTAAAGGAGATCGTCATATTCAACCTGTTCATGATGTCTCTCCCCAGTATATTTACTGGTGAGGCACTATAATATAAAAGTGGGACTGACATGTCATAATCTCCTATAGATAAGGGAATGTTATCAGTAAAAGGAACCAACCCTCTATCCCCAGAGAATCCTTGGGTGTTCATGGCTTCACCCGACATCTTAAATTTACCTTCCCTTATGCAAGACCGGGTCGCCCCGGTGTCAACGAGGAATGATAATTTTTTGTCACCTATCGTTACCTCTATGCGTGGTTCCTCCGCACTATTAGGTGTTCCCGACAGAATGGGACACACCAAGGCCGTCTGTGGGCTGTCCTATTGAGGGTACAACGATTGACCATTTCCTGTGTAAGGGTTGTGTCCCAGGACCGTCACCCTACCCAGTTGTGTTTGTTGTGCTTGGGGTTGTTGTGTGATCGCTACCTGTTGTTGTGGCAGTGAATATGTCTGTGGCTGTTGTTGTGTTATTAGTTGTTGCTGTTCATTTCCCTGTTGCAACGTCTGCTGTTGCTGTATGCCCTGCTGTTCCTGTGTGGGCCTTGGTTGTCCCTGTTCGCTCCATGATGGTGTTCCGGGTCTTACTCTACACGTGCATGACATGTGCCCTACTAATCCACAACTCCAACACACCGGTGGTTCCCTACTCTGCCATGGAAAGCTTCCTGTGTTGTCCTGGTATACTGGTTGCCCGGTGGGGTAGGAATTTCTAAGTCCTCCCACCTGCTGTTGTGTGTTATATCCGTATCCTCTTCCTCTCATAATTCCTCCTCTTCCCCTGTTGTAATTATAATACCCAGCTCCTGGCATTGAGTATCCTCCTCCCATGTTGGTCGTGTATGGTTGGAGTGGCGGCACCTGTTGTGTTATAGTCTGTGAGGGTGGTATTTGGGAGGGATCTTGTGCAGCCACTACTTGTGTGGGGCTTTGAGTCATTGTTGTAGGTGTAGTTATTAGTGCCCCTTCCATTGTGTATTTAGTAAGTTTTTTCTGTACTAGTTTAGCCTCTTCCGTTTTCCTGTCCTCTTCCTTTTGTTTCATTTTTCCTTGCCATGTCCTGCAATGATGCACTATTGTCAGTTGTATTTCTGGCCATGCTTTTGCTTCCATTCCCACTACTTTCTTTAGTTGTTTCTGAACTCCTTCTGGGAGCCCTTGTACTAGTATATGATAAAATATTGCTGGTGTTTTGTCCCATTGTTCTCTAGTTTCCATGCGCCACTTCTCTTGGATTTCCTGGGTATAATCAACAGGATCTTCGTTCTCACGCATCTTGCGTGAGGTAATTGCTCCTATGTCTGATGTGTCTGGGTACTGTACCCTCAGTGCCTGCCATAGTGCATGTCTGCAGTTTGCTAATGGTGCCCCATCGTGCGATGTGTTTGCTATTGTTACCCCAGGGAATCCCGCTCTCTTCCAAATGTCATCCGCTGCATCCCCTAATATCGATATTAGAAGGCCCATTACATCTCCCACTGCCAGTTTCTGTCCTGCGGTGTGTTTTTCCATTTCATATATCCATTTACCCGCACCTCCACTTAATGATGGGAGCCTGCACTTTATATTTTCTTTGTCTGTATGCTTCCAAGGGACGTACTGTGGTCTAACCCCTCCCCTCTCCAGAAGTGGCATTAAGTTGTGTCTCGTTTTATCCCTTGGGTTCCATAAAATCGAGTCCTCACACCCCTCCTCTTCTTCCCTCTCTCCTACATCTTCAATTTCGTCCGTAATTCCCCTGCTCGTAACTCTTTCTTCTCCATCTTTTCCCCTTCTTCCATCATTTCCTGTATTTAATGTGGGCGTGTGTATTCGTCCTTCCTGCCTGCGTCTAGGGAGGTCTCTAAG
Source organism: Ambystoma mexicanum (assembly GCF_040938575.1). Taxonomy (NCBI): domain Eukaryota; kingdom Metazoa; phylum Chordata; class Amphibia; order Caudata; family Ambystomatidae; genus Ambystoma; species Ambystoma mexicanum. The sequence continues at coordinate 430,878,046 of NC_090939.1, read as the reverse complement.
CCGACCTGCATAGGGTGTCAATTCATTTGTGAAGGGCGCAAGTTTGATTGTACGTGATGAGCGTGAGGTGGTTGAGCATGTAGGGTGGGATGGGAGAGGGTGTGATGGTGACGGTGGGTCTTCATGTATCTGTCTTTCCGCTATCCCTTGCTCTTCCTCCTCACTTCTCTCCAGTTCATCCTTTCTCCTACAGATCCATGGTGAGTCTGTATTGGTCCGGGTGGTGTACAGTTTATCTAGACTTTCCCTTTCACTGTTTCTTCCTTCCTTCTCCATTCCTTCTTCTTCCTCACTACAAAAGTCATTCACAAACGGCAGCCCCCACTCTGTCTTTTTCCCCTTTATTGTTACTGTTTTTAAGTCTATTAGGTCCGGTTCTCCCTTTTCTCCTTTACCAACCGTTCCCCTTTGCGCTGATGTTGTTGCTACTTCCGTGTCTCTATACACATACCCCCTTACTTCACTCTCCCTTCTCCTATCTTCTCTTTCCACTTCATTTCTCTACTCCATCTCTCTACCAATTTCCTCCCTCTTCCTTTTTAATTCCTCCATTACTTCACTACTCACCTTTTCCAATATCCTTTCATCCTCTTTCTTCCTTTCCCATCTCACCCTCTCCCTTTCTAATATACTCTCTATCACCCTCCCTTCTTCGTATTTCTTAGTCGTTTCTGATAGTAATCTCTTCTTCCACATTGCCATTTCTTTTTTCTTTCTCTTCTTCTTCCCTTTTCCTCTCTCGTAGCACTGCTCTTGATACCCTTTCTGCTGCTGCTTTTACCCTTTCAGCTTCTCTCCTTTGCTCCTCAGTTCGTTCCCTTATTTTTTCCAATTCGTTCTTACCTTCTTTCCTTCCCCTCGCTCTCTCTCTTTCCTCCCTCTCGAGCTGTTTGATCAGTTCATTCTGCTCATCCCTTAACTCTGCTAGTCGTTCCTCCAAAATCTCTTCCTTTTGTCGTAACAGCTCTTCCCCTCTCATTCCACTCTCCCTGCTATTATCCTCGTCTATTTTCCTTACTACCTCCTTCTCTTCTCCTGTTAATGAACCTCGTAATTTTAATAGTATCTGCGCAGCTACCCACTCATCATGTCCTATTTCCACAGTTTGTTCTTCTCCAGTCCTCCCCTCCCCTGCTGGCATCTTCCTATGAGCCACATATGGTGGCGGGCTGTATGCCGGGTTCGAGTACCCCTCAGCCGCCCTTAACTGTCCTCTTTCTATTTCTCCTAATTCTCGTAAAGGGTACAACCCCCCTCCCTCTGTTTTCACTACCTTTGCTAGGGGTATATCGTTGCTCTGTTCCTTTTTTATTTCATTTTCTTTTGAGTTATCATTCTTTTCTCCTCCCTCTTGTCCGTTCCCCGTGTTCTTTGGGTCTTCTCTCCCCTTTTTCCCATTCTCTCCTTCCTCCTTAATCTCTTTTTCTTCCGGTATTTCCCCCACAGTGAACATTCCATTTGGTCCTGGTCAGGACCCTTGGAACATCCTCCATAAGTTAAACACCTCCACGTGGTGTGTCAACTTCTTCCCTTTGTATGTATTATGCAGATGGTTTAATAGTGAATGTTGGGTATATGGATCGAAGCTACCATTAGGCGGCCATGGTGTTATCATTTTGTTGTCCGTCCCCTGTGTGCATTCTATGCTATACTTGATCAGTTTCTCCCTATGGGGTGACAGTGTTGTACATATGTGTTGTAGTGGGGTAGTGAGAGTGTTCCCCCACCTTCCCGATCCTGTCCCGTATGACATAGTAGCGCTTCACTTGTTATCCTTCCCCTATTTGGTAGCTATTATCTTACTAACACTTACAATATACAGCCTTATACCTTTACCTGGCCCCGTAAGTTTGGGGACTTGCGATAGTCCGCTAAGGAAAATTATTAAAATATAGTATTTACATTTGTAAATTTTCTTCTTTCTTTCTTCCTTTACACAACACCCTTACGGCCCCCTGTGGCCGAGGCGCACGTAGCCCCCTGCGGCTGCGTACCCCTTGTGACGTTCTTATACAGTCGTCCTATTTTCATTTGCTCCTCCTCCTTCTTCTACACTTGCCGTGGCCGGCGTTCTCCGTGCGCAGCCACGTCCCCCGTTTCGCCTTTCCCCGATCAACTCATTACCGTTTATCTCCGTTTCCACTCCCTTACCACAGTTCTCTTCCCCACCACTCTCAGAAAGAAAGATGCCTTGTGCTCGGGATATCCTATGAAAGCCCTACTGGTGACGTCACCAATCTCTTGGTAAATTCTTCATATATTCTTTAAGTCCAAAATACACTTGCAATCTACCCCCGTTAACCTCACAGCTGTCTTCCTGTCACTCCTGGAACAAGGTAATCAATAATATAATTGGACTGCGCACGCTGTGTCGCCTCGCGTGTGATACGCCCCTCGACAGGAGGGCTTAACCAGCCAATTATCTTCCGTATTGGGCAACTAACTAGCTACCGCCTACAGGGAAACGTCATCTACCTATCGAGTTTCTTGCTCGAACAATAGGGATCCTCATCTACTCATTGATCAATAAATGCCAAATCGTAGGAAACCACACACACACCCTTACATGTAGTCGCGACCTAGGCCAATCAGTGTCTACGAGCGGCCGCACGTGATGTTTTCGTGCTCCACCTCCCTCTCTCGCGTAACGTAGCCGACTGCTCTCGCACTCGTTCGGCTACCATTCATTTCATTGCCTACACTAAATTGTCAAACCTTCGCCGCGCACCTGTGCAACACCTCCCACCTCCCGTATTTAATTCCTCCCCCCTCCCTCACAATTACACATTGCTTGTTGTGCGTGGCATGCTCACCAAGTTCTCTTGATGCGGGGCCGCTCGACTGCGTGCACCCCTCCAAGCGGCTCGCCACCTCCCCTTGTCTGGACCACGTCTGGTCACTCGCCAACCGCGGGCGGGATACTTCTCAACCGGCTCCCGAAGGCCAATATCCGGGTTGCGCTGTCCGGTCTTCTCGCAGTTCCGCTATGGTCCTGTAGTCCTCAGAAGGGGGCAACGGCAGAGGGGGCCGCGCCGCCGGGCCTCCTCGCAACGGGAGTACCTGGAAAAAATAAAAATAAAAAAGCAGATCTTAAACAGATCTCAGCAGTGCCTCCAACTTGTCGGGGGGAAATTCTGCCGGGGTCGGCCGGGCCGTCCGTAGACCTCCAGGCAGGGAGGCCCCAACCCCTCCCGTATATCCCAAAAGAGATAGAGTATGAGACACACGCAAGAAGCAAGGTGACTCTGCTGTTTATTAGACAAAACGGCAGGGATGGGTCAAGGATCGTACGCGTCCGTCCTGACACACACACAATCGTGGGGCTCGCAGGCCCTTTTTACCTTAGTATGACGCGCTACTTGCGTCACCTTAGAAAGTTTAGCAAAAAACCTGTCATTTGCAACAATGTTTTACTATGGGTAGGTGTAAACAATGTGAGGATTTATTCATATGTTGGGAGGTCGACTACTCCCACTGCTGCAGATGTCCAATGAGCCTTTTAATTGTATCTGCCTGTGTCTTGAAACGTGGGATTCAGGCGTCTCCTTCCTCCTGGGCTTGGCATCCTGTCAGGTTTGGCTTTGTCACGTGAGGTGGGACCGTGTTTGAGGCAGAATTCAGCACAATTAATATTGTTTTTCCTACTGTGTGCCTGGTTTATCTTGCAGGTGCGACCTTGGCGTCGGCTTGCGGCGTGCGAGATTGCAACATCGTGCCCTTGGCGGTGTGCTTTCGCCGGGCTCTTTCTGCAGGGTCAGCAACCGAGCTCTTGCTCATTCAATGTTCATGGAAGCTTTTGCTTGCGGCCTACTTGGGCCTGGTGCATAGGTGGAACCGTTTGATGCAGAGCGCTTTAGGTTACGGTATCATATTGCTCTATCCTCAGTATCGTGTCTCCGTTATATTCTTCATTATGGTACATGGTTCTTAGAAGAAGCGTGAGCAAGCCTTTTTAGATAAGTTCATTATGCGTCTTGCGTTTCTGCATTTTGAGAGCCTATGTGGAAAAATAATAAAGATGCACGTCCGTGGGTATGTCTGTCGCCTACGTCATAGCACTGAGTATGTTCTTCGTGTTGATTGGTGTGGGAGTGTCCGGTGTGCATGTTTGCACAGGTGTGCTGACCGTTGGCTAGGTCGTCATGGCATCTCTAACGACGTGTAGGTTTAGTCGAGTTGATCCATGCCGCAGGTGTCGGCATGGGCAGGGGGGCTGCTGGGCAGGTAGGTGGGCACATCCGTATGTTCCTGTACCAGGGTATTTGGTCGTCTGGTAGATAGGCAAACTCCTCTCGTGGCAGGTGTCTAGGCCGTGATCCTCTAGGCCAAGCGCGAGGGGGGAAGGGCGGGAGCCTGTTCTTCCATTCTCCCACTTCAATATCTACTGGAGAATCAACAGGTTGAAACGATTTGTTGTGTGGGCTAGTTTTGAAAACGACCCCCCCCATATTTGGTATGTGATTGCATATTTCAGAAAAGGATTGAACAGTCTCGCAACCAAGATGTTCATAATACATGGGTTTAACTGTCCATTTATTTAACGAAAAACAAATTCAGGCTACATCAATCAATTAAAACAATAAGATTACAACAAGTAACACAGAGAGCCTACATGATTAACCAATAGGGTAGACATGCCCTTCATTTCAACCGCATTCTCCATTTGCCAAACATTGCTTCTTGTGGAAATTGTTCTCTTTTTCCAAACGTGGCAACATGTGGTTAGTGTATGCCCAACTTCTTCCTTTTAAGCACCCCCTTAAATTTTTTGAAATGATGCAATATCTAGATTACTAGTCTCTTACAGCTTCACATGTCACTGCCTCTATATAACACGGAAGAACCACATCCTTGCATTTACCTCACACTTTTATTGTGACTTAGCAATGTATATATTGCCAACATGCAACGACTTTGTAACGGGACGCAGGTGAGTTACACTGAATGGAGTGCATGAAAGATACATTCAAATCCATTGAGCATGTTTAGTTGTCTCAAGCAGGTAGTCTCCTTTCTCTTCCATGTTGGCATTTTAGAAGACATGTTTGGAATGGATACATCACAAGAGCCCATGCCAATACACAGAATTAACACGGATACCATCATGCGCTAAAAAATCAGGTCACAACCCCTAGCTCATGTGACTTTCTGTCTCATGTACACCCGAAGATGACAACTCCCACTTTATCGTTACATGGTTATGCCACACCATGCAGAATCATTTCATGCCAAGTTAACATACAAGTCATTGTGGTTGGGGCCTCAGTTGTGAGAAAGATTAGCACAACGGGGCAGCAATTTGAGACAGTGGGCCGTATTACAACTATTGCGGAATTCGTTTAACGGCACCGGTAATGGTGCCGGCGCCATTAAACGCATTCTGCAATATTACGAGGTTCCCTTGTGGGACACTCTCTGGACGTCTGGTTTTAACAGACGTCCAGAGCGGGTCCCGCGAGGGGACCAGGGAGCTAAAAACGGGCCTGTCGTAATCGGCCCGTTGTTAGCTCCCGTACCCATTCCCATTGAGCCCTATGGGGGCTCAAATGGGAATGGGGAAGGTTCGGGCCCGGGTTCCCTGAAGGAGGAATTACCGGGCCCTCCAAACTCAGAATGGCCCGGTAATTCCCCATTCAGGGAACCCGGACACGTTTTGGAGGCAGCCATGCCCTTATTAAGGGCATGGCTACCTCCAAAGTCGTAATGAAGCCTAGTAATGCTATTGTGAGGCATGGCCGTAGTGTTTGTCGCCTAAGTATCAATATATGCAGAACACAGCACAAAACCACAACAAATGCTCAGACAGTTTACACTTGCAATTTAGTTTCTCGACATTTAAGGGCAGTGGTATATTCTGCATCCATGTTCATGCCGTGGACTGGAAGTTGTAATGATTTTACTGCTGTGAGTCCTCAACCGGATTGCCTGCCCTTGCCAGCCCTTATAAGTGTAAAGCAGCCTGTCGCACCCATAAGATTCTTCGGCCGCCTCACTCTATGATTGCTCTGAAGTTGAGATTTTTTAGCTGTGTTAAGTGGCTTACAAAGTAAGGAAAGCATGGGGCTGGAGGTAGAGAACATTGCAAAACAAATACATCTGTGTTCTACTGCTTTGTGTTAACAATCTTTCTGTTTGGGATTAACTCCCAGTTTAAATGGGGATCAGCACAGGTGGATAACGGAAAACTTAATTGTTGGACTCTCACATTTGGTCAGCCATGCACTTGAAAAGTTTGAATCCTATGGCAGGCTGACTTAACCCTTAATCCTTCTGTGGCATTTACATGTTGTACCAATAAATAGGGTAATACAATCACCTGTTATTTTAACGATTGGAAGTGGCAGCAATCTAGCAGCAGGAAGCACTATATTAGAAACACAAACTATGATCAACCCTTCCACTTAATGTTTGTAAAAATGATTGAGGAGATGGTTATTCCAGCAGGATCGTTGAGCGTTTTCTGCATCCTTTGTTTGTTTTAGGACTAGGAAAGCACTTTACTGTCACAAAGCACATTTGCATTTGACATGCTGCTCCAAATATGGGGTGATTTGTGAACTGAGTTAGGTCTATCTTTTGTATTTGTGCTGTTTGTTAATGCTTGCATTGTATTTGGGAAATAGTGTTACTATAAATTACTTTTTCTTTTCAACAATTTACAGTGCTTTAAAACAGGAAAATAATTGTATTGACTTTTTTTTTATTGTGAAAACGACTCAAAGAGCCATATACAATTAAAAAGACAAAGGAAAAAGAAAAAACTTAAACATAAAAGGAAGAAAAGGAAATATAAAACAGATATAAAACTGCATATGCTCATTCGATTTACAAAATATAATGATCATATTAAAAATGGAAGAAGAAACCCATCAATCATAGGTTCTAATTCACAGAAGCGTGTTATAATGGTGCAATCCCATTGGAAAACGCTCTGTGAATCAGGTCCTAAATGTCTACCACAATACACGATATTACATGCATGTATTAAATACGTTAATATTCCTCAACATTTCATAATTTCACTCTTTCAATCAACATTTTGCCAATATCTTAAAATACTTGATCTAAAAACGTATACCTGTCAATTTCCAAGAGGTAGAGGAGGTGTAAACAATTTGAAACCAAAATGCGCCAGAAGACATCGACCTAAAATGGAGAAGTAGATGATGAGAGTACGTATGGCTTAAATTACTTAGCAAGGGGCATTCAGCCATCTACTACTCCATGAGCTTGACGAGCTATACACAGCCTTTACCCCCCTCGCTAAATGGTTACAAGCCCCCAGGAGTTCATTAGGAGACAGTAGATTAAGACAGATCCATACATCTTGCATTCTCAATCTTTCATTCGGGAATGTTTCCAAATACGATGACAATATATTGAGCTTTTTCTCCAATTTAGTAATGTGGGTATGTAGTTTATATTTCTTAGAATCTGATATATTCATAATCCAATCTTGATTCCATAGTTTAGACTTGACCATTCGAGGGTTTGCTATCAGTGTTTCCTTCATAGTAATACGTGTGGCCAAAAGAGAATCACAGGAAGTAGCCCACAAATAAAAAATGGATTAATCAGCATCCTAGAATTTATTATTTAAAGTAGCCCATATAGGATGTTATTAGCAGCCACAATTATTTTCTTTTTACAGAGGGATAACATCATCCATTTCACAATAGCATCCAAGGATGCTAAGCCCTGCTCAAATCATGTCCCTTGGATATGGGTCTCCTTTGGGAGATACAAAACCTTCTTCCAAAAAATGGTGTCCATTTTTGGCCCATGCTTGAGATCAATTTCTTTTAAGATCTACATTTTTTATTATGTAGTTAAATTCTTAACTTTGTAATACATTTCATAAATCATCAAAGTGTAGTAACTAAAAGTTTGTTCACTAAAAGTTCGCATTGTTAAAAAATATTGATCACTCAGGCTATAAATTCATGCTTCAATGATGGCAATTATATCACAAATTTCGTTCCATAGCCTGAAAAAGTAGATTATGCAACCTTCATAATTCCATGACGTGATTAAGTCCCAAAGGTCAGTGGAGCTTATAACCAACTGGAGGTCAGCAGCAGCTATGGCCTTCTGTCTAAAGGCTGCCATTGCACCACAATCAAAAAGGAGGTGTCACACAGATTCAATAATATGGTCACCACAAAACCGGCAAAGTCTATGTTGCCTTTCTACCTTATGCCAGTGCACCGTTGTTTCAAATGATTTGACAGCATTAAATGTAATGCATAGGAAGACTCATAATAGATGGTTATCGATGAAATTCTGAATGTACTTAGGGGTGGATTGTCTTTCCAATATGTATGGGAAGAAGCACTCTGCTGTCGCTTTTGATGCTAGATCAGTTATCATCTGGTCATGGCTATAAGTGTCCAACAATGTCCTCATAGTTCATTTGAATTGGCCAGAAGACATTGCCATGGGGTCCGTTCTTTATTACCCAAACCGTAGATCAGACAGATGTTTGAGTGCATCAAGTGTGGAGCCTTTCATATAGGTATGTTTTGTGGGGAAGACTTCATTCAGAAATCCCATGATAATATTACTCGCAGCATGGGCGAGGTTCCAATAGTAGATCAAACTCATTAACATTATTCGTTTGCCTATAGGTGTGAGGCCACATTCCAAAAAGAGCATTTCTAGTGGTACATTGAGTGGTAATCATAGTAGCTGCTTGAGTGTCTTTGACTCCATTCTAGCAATGGCTTCTATTGACCCGGATGCCCATGCCTCAGTGGCATAACAAATGATCAGTGCTATCTTCATTGAATACAGCTTCATGACAGACACTCAGTGCTATCTTCATCGAATACAGCTTCATGACAGATCCCACTGAATATCCTCCTCCCCTGTATGGAAGTGAGCAAATGGCACCTGATATTTGGGTATTATGGATTTTTTACTTATTCAGATGTGAGATGCCCAATAGTTTTGAGTCAATCAGGATGCGCAAATAGGTATATTCGTTCACTACTTCTTTTGCGGCCCCTTTTAGATTCCATGTTGAAAGTGCCACTTTTTTATGTGGTGGCTTGAACACCATGATTTTAGTTTTTGTGGTGTTTATTCCTAGGGAGTGGCTATGGAGAAGGACAAGAGGTTGTCAAGAGCAAGTTGTAGGCCAGAAGGTGTACGATCCAGGTTGACGATGTCATCGGCATAGCCAAACCATTGGACCTCAGGGTCCATATCAGATAGATACAGAATAAAAAGCAATGCTTAAAATGTACAGCCCTGTTTAAGGCCCAATTTTGCGTTGATCCAACTGGATGTGCTGCCATTACTCTCAAGTCTCACATTAACACATGTCTCTTCATGGAGTTTCATAATCATTTTCAGTAGACCAGGGGGGGTCCTCCAACTTTGAAATTTCACCCATAGCCTTCCATGATCAACATTGTCAAAGTCGGCACTGTAGTCGACAAATGCAGCGTAGATGGATCGTATCCTGATCTGCCAGGGCTGTTAAATAATGGTAACGAGGGCTAGTATGTTAACTGACATCAAACACCCCTCACGAAACCCAGTTTGATTCCAGGGAATTATGTCAAACTGGTCTGCCCAAGTAGTTAGTTCCTCCAACAATATTTTTGCAAATATCTTGGAGAGAACATCGAGCATCGCCAGAAGCTGATAGTATCATGGGTCTGTATATGAGCCATTTTTAATACAGCAACCAGGACACTATCATGCCAAGATCAGGGAAGTACATGGGTAGTGGCTATGCAGGAGAAAAGATGATGTAAAACTTTGGACCACAAATCAATGTTGTATTTTATCAAGAGATTACACAAACCATCTGGGCTGGGGGTCTGTGATGTATTATTACTCTGGCTAATCAATCCAGGCACGTCTTGTATGCTGTTCTTGCATTGCCACTTTCCAGATTGTAGAGGAGGGATCAATTGGGCCAATTTAGTGCCTCCAAATGTATCATTGATATAGGCAATCCAGCTTGCCCCAGGCACAGCATTAATTACTGAGTAGCTGGTCTTATTTTCATTATTAATGATCTGACAGAACCTCTTATAGTAATTTGTTTGGACACTCCAGACTAGGTTCCTCCATTTTTCGCATGCCCATTTCTGGCGGTGTCGTCGGAACCACTTGCTGTAGTTAGCCCTTATTGTTCTCTGCTTTAAGGTGTGGTCATCCTTGCGTGTGGCCAGGCAGTGCATCTCTCTGCGCATAGCCTTTTTTTGTCACTAATCGTTTTGTCATGACTATGCTTATGGGTATTCTTCATTCTAGAGGCTAGTTGTTTATTGCCCATTTCTTTGGGGAATACAGCTTTGTTAATAACATGCACACACTCCTCATAGTTAGCTAGTGCAGAGTGGCCTTAATTTATTTCGATGCCCCATTGATTAGTTGAATCAGCAGGGCAGAATTCACCAAACACAAACGGTAGAATTGCTATGGCTGATTCAAGTTTAGTTGATGACTATTTGATGCTTGTCATGGCATTGTTAATTGAGTCGGTCCCCATTGTTTGAGTAACAATTTGTCTTTGTTCTATGTCAAGACTCAATATTAACAGAATATGATCAGTTTCATGACGTTGTATTATTGACAGATCATTTACCAGCGAAGGCTTGCTCGCTACAAAAACATAATCGAGTGCCTTGTATATTGCAGGGAAAAATCAGATGGTCGAGCTCTGTTCATCATTGTAAACCCTCTCGAGTATAACAAAGTTGCCCAGTTGATTCCACGGGGCAAGTTTGATTAAGCCTAGATCTTTCTACTAGGCCGGAATGAGATGGTGCATTGAACATCTCCTCTTGATTGTCATAACTCGGTATGCAAGAGTTACAATTGACACACATGATGATAGGAACGTTGACGGTATCAGCTTCAAACCAATCTTCCTTACCTTTAAGAATAGCCACATGGTGTGTAGTGTAAGGGGATCATATAATGTAATTATGATTTTCTGCTGCCCAGTCGCCACAGTAGTCATTTTGCCTACCAAGATATTCAGTGACAGGCTTGCCACTTCTATAAGTGCGTGAGGTTTTTTTCTTACACCAATTAACAGTGCACCTTTTGGTCTCCCCTTCTTACCTTTGGTGGTCAATTTTTGGATGATAGTCCAGCTATCCATGGCTAGTGGATCTACCATCCAGGTCTTCTGCAAAGCAACTATATTAAATCAGTCTATTTGGTCAAACAAGTGGTCAAGTTCGTATAAAGGAGAGTGGCCTCGAGTGTTCCAGCTTAGGGGAAGGAATATATTTTTAGGGGCATTGCTGGTGTCACTTTTGTATCAGACCAGCTACCCCAGTGATCTTCATCGTTGCTATGACTTTGGGCCGCACCTCAAGGTGCCCTTGTTATAGGTTTTTTGCCTCTATTTGAAGCAGAGGCTTGGTGGTCCAATAAAGCAGACTGATGTTCATCCTGTAATGTCAATCCGTTTCCATCATGTGCAGTCAGGTCTGGAACTCTTTTAGAAAGTAGTGAAGTAACTTCATAACCAGCACGAAAGAAGAGCTGACAGTATTCCATTGTATAGTCCAGAATCCCATCAGGGAAAAGTGAACAATTAAAGTTACATCTTTAGCATCTTTGCGCTGGTTCATGATTTTGATGTCGTCAGGATGGATAATTTGCAGGTTATTATTGATTGGAAGTGCAATGACCTGAATCCAGTTCAGGTAGTCGTGTCGATCTTTCTGAAAGATACTTTTTATATGCAGTGCTTTTTCTACGTGCTCATGCTGAGAGCGTCCTAGTGGCCTCATTATACACTGCTAGTTGAGCCCGTGTAACTTAGTTGCGGAAGCATGCTCTTCTTGGGGATCTGAAATCTCTGTGGCACATTCAGTTTGTGCAGCAAATGCCACAATTAATGGTGAAGGGCTGTCTTCTGGACCTTTAAGTATGCCGTCATGTGTTGCTGTTGTTGACTGAGGTGTATTAAACAAATATTTAAATGTTAAACTGGTACGTTGTTATTGGACCGGTTTCCCCCATTTGCTGGGCCCAGCTTTTGTTGGTTTTTCTGGGTACCTCTTTTCTTTTTATCCAGCACCTCCCTAACAGGGGGGGTAATTGGGTTTTTACCAGGGAGCAGGTTTAGTGTCTGAGGCTGTGTCTTAGTTATGTCTTCAGTAAGGTACATCTGGTTGTTATTTAAGTTTGTAATGCAGAACAATGTTTTTACAGCGCAATTAGAGATTGTTTTCCCTGTTTGTTTCTCTTTTTTATTGGGCATCATGACTTCTTGGTTTAAACTTCAGACTTCTTCATCAACCACTGTTATGCTCTGTGGAGCCAAGTCTTCCAGGTTTACATGACCTAAGACCGTACTAGTGGGGGGCAGGTATGTGATTGCTGGTTCTTAATCAACAGGCTTGTGTTCTGTTTATTTAATCCATGAAAGACAGAGAACACCCCACTTAATTCAGCTCCAGTGACTGGATCAAGTAAAGCTGTAGGGGATTGCTTTTTTATTATTATTTCCGTATTTCTTGGCTTGGCAGATGACTGGCCTTTTTTCCATATATGATGAACTGCCGGAATACTTTGCATCATAGGTTTGACCGAAACAGCCATGGAATTAGCACGGGTATCCTGAGGTGATGACGACGGCTGCCGGGGTAGATGTAAAATCCGTAGTTGATTTACATTGGCCCCTATTTCTGTTAATTGTGATACTTGCGTCTGATGTAGCAGTTCTAGGGACTTTACTGCTTGTGTTAGAGCAGTGTATTTTAGCTCATGTGTTGTTGAGCAAGATAAATTTCCTTCAGTGTTAGAGAGTAAAATCATAAGCAGGTTCTCAAGAGCGTCAAATATGGAAGCAGACTTTTTTTTAAAACTTTATTTTCAATTTAAATACAACGACAATGCGAGAAATGTCAGCAAAATTACAAAAACTATATGCATAATTACAAAAATAGTACATAAACATACCCCCCAAAGTCATACAGTTGACATCATATACTATACAAAAGTTAGATTCAATACAATGCCAGAAATGTTCCCAAAATCTTTACAAACAACCCATTCTTGCCTTGTTTCCTAAATAAAAGTTATTCCACATCTGCCAGGTCATGCATTTCATTCAACCATACCCCCTTCTCCAAAGCAATATCAGATTTCCAATTCCTAAGGATGATTTTCTTCCCCATCATCGCACCTCTAAATAACCATTTCTTTTGGGATTGAGTGAGCTCCTCCAAGGTTGCATCATTTCCCAAAATCAATGTTTCAAAATCAAAACCAATCGGTTCATTTAAGACCTTCTTCAAAATTACACCTATATCTCTCCAAAATCCTCATACCTTCCTGCAATCCCAGATCATATGTTCCAATGTACCAGTTTCGTGAACACAAGCCCAACATTCTGGATCATCCTTCAAACCTCTCTTCCATAATCTATCCGTGGTCCAATAAACCCTGTTTAGGATCTTAATTTGTCTCATTCTTTCAGTTAAACCTAAGGAACATAGTCTAACATTTGCACACATCCTTGCCCATGTCGCCACTGAAATGTCAGAGCCAATCCTACGACTCCATTAATCTCTCAGCAAACCATTGCTGTTATATTCATTTACAATCTGTTTGTAAACCCGACTAGCTAGGCCACTCTCTCCTACCAATGACTCTCTTCTAAGAAAATCCAGATTTAACCTAGCCTGAAAATTAACCTTACCAATAGCAATCTTTAATTTCCTGTAATCTGAAAATCTGAAAATTCCAATATTAAATTGTTGTTATAATTCTCTAGCACTCATCCATTTACCATCTTTAAATAGATCATCAAACCAACTCACACCACCCAAAAACCAGTCCGACCAGAATAACATTTTGTTTTCCAATTTAATAGAGGGATTCATCCATGTTGATGCACCAGGATCTTTGTATGCATCCACACCCAACATTCCATTCAACCTCTTCCAAGAGTTTCTCAGACAGTCAGCGGATCTTTCACACATTTCGTTCTTGATTCTGTGGTCAAAAAAGCCTTAGGTGACAAAGGGCCATTATAACTTGCCTCGGCCATAACCCACTCATCAGGTATCAGTGCCAAAAATTCAACTATAAAATCACTAATAAAGGCCAGATGATAAGCCCTAAAGTTTGGCAGTCCAGGTCCACCTTTCTCCAAAGGTAATTGTAGTTTCCACAATCTTATCCTGGGTGGCTTCCTATCCCACAGAAAACCCTGGATAAGTGTGTCCAACTCATTCCAATTTTGAGTATCAATATTTAGCGGGATCATACTCAAAATATAATTGATCCTAGGGGTTGATACCATCTTTAAAGCATTAACCTTTCCCCATAGCAAAAGATTCAATAAACTCCATCCCTCCAAATCGTTTTTAAAGGTCATTCAAATCGTATTCATGCTTACCTTCACCAAATCACTAACCTTCGGAGTAATCCAGATCCAAAGATACAACATTCTATCTAGGCACCATCTAAACCCCAGACAAGTTATATATCGTTTACTACAATATGTACCAGAGGCATCACTTCTGACTTTGTCCAATTAACTTTATAGCCAGAGAAAGTGTGAAACAATGTCAAAGCTTCCATGAGAGACGGTAATGACTGTTCCAAGTCCCGGAGAACCAGAAGAATGTCATCAGCAAACAACCATAGTTTTTGTTGTAATCCCCAACATGACACCCCATGTATAGTAGGTTCATTTTGAATGACAGCTGCCAAGGGTTTGATTGCAATAACAAACAACAAAGGGGAAAGAGGACACCCTTGCCTTGCCCCTCTTTCTAGTCTGAATCGATCCAAGCGTCTACCTTTGGTATCGACATCAGCTGTCGGGTCTAAATACAGTAGTTTGATCCATGACGTGTACTTCACTCCAAATCCCATTTTTCCAAGGACTAAAAAGAGGATGGCCCAATCCACTCGATTGAATGCCTTCTCTGCATCCAATTAAAAAACTGCAGCATCGTCTAATGGATCAGTCGCCTTCGCAATCATATGGAACAGCCTTCTAATGTTACTTGATGCCTTCCTTCCTTTCACAAACCCGATTGATTCTAATTGATCAGGTTTGGGAGAAGATTTTCCAGTCTAATAGCTAAGACTTTTGCCAGAATTGTATTGTCCGTGTTAATAAGGCTAATTGGCCTATAGCTCTCAGGAAGCATTTCATCTTTCCCCTCCTTAGGAAAGACAGATATCATTGCGTGTCTAGTAGATATCGTTAGTAGGCCATTAGTCAAAGAGGTCACATACATATCCTTCAGTAATTCAAGGGCCGAATCTGGCAACAGCTTGTAGAATTCCACCGGAAAGCCATCGGTTCCTGGAGATTTCCCTACATTTAATCTGTTGATAGCCCTTTTGATCTCATCCAATGTCAAATCATTCTCAAGTGACTGCGAATCATGATCCGTAAGTCTGGTAAGCTTCGCCTTCTCAAGAAAGTCACCACCACTGATGGTCGTACCAGATTCATTCCGGTATAAATTTACCTAGTAGTCCCGAAAGATTTTGTTGATCTCTTCTGGGTGAAAGGTGACCCGTCCATCTTTGTCTTTAATAGATGTATTTGAATGTTCCGACTCCCTCTTCTTCAGCCTATAGGCTAGCCACCGGTCACATTTCTCTCCTTTCTCAAAATACACACATTTCTGATTATGGTATTTCCATTCCGTCCGTTCCTCAATTATATTTTTTAGTTCCCTCTTCAGTTTCAACAATTCAGCAGTACCATTCGAGTCACGTGGGTCTGCCAGTATTTTCTTAGACAAATCACCAATTTTCATCTCAAGTTCCTTTTGTCTATTATCCTGTTTCTCATTTAAACCACACGTTGGATTAATCAAATAGCCCCGCATGGTACATTTGAAAGCTTCCCATTCAATTTCTGGTTTTATATCGCCCCTGCCGTTCTCTGATATGAAAAAGTCAATTTCGGTCATCAATTTCTCCACTTCCTCTTCCACTTGTAAGAATGCATTATTGATTCTCCAAGTATATTGTCTTTGTCTGTCACAAACCAATTTGATGCACATTTCACATGCACATGATCTGTTATCAGAATGTTGCCTATTTCACTTGCTTTATGGTTCTCTGTCATGTTCCCAGCTGTCAGTAACATATCAAGTCTAGAATAAACAGAATGTGTGCCTGAGTAAAAACTATATTCTTTGGCCTGTGGGTGTTTTACCCTTCAACAGTGCTGTAGGGCATGTTCCTCAAGCAGATTTTTCAGAGCTAGATAGTGATGATCAGTCTGCTTGCTATTCATAGATACACTTATATCCAAATCCTTCTTCAAAACAGTGTTAAAATCACCACCTAGAGTGATATTATCCGTACCCAAATCCTGTAATGATTGAGCCACTTTCCTATAAACTGACCCATCATCCACAGACGGGTCATAAATATTACATAATGCCACAATACATCCCTGAATATTAACCAGTAATGCCACCATTCTCCCCTCTTGGTCTGAAAGCTCTCTCATTACTTTTATTGGAACATTTCTCTGAATCAAAATTGCTACTTCCCTTGAGCGTGTGGAAAATGAGGAGCCATATACCCTCCCAACTCAACCCTTCTTCAGGGTGTCAATTTCATCCTGAAGAAGATGAGTTTCTTGAATAAAACGAATATCACTTTATAGTTCTCTTAAATAGGCCATCACCTTCAACTTTTTTTTTCAAATTATTTAGTCCATTAACGTTCCGTGTAACCACACGTAGATCATTCGCCACCTTCATCATTTCACCATTAGTGCCCATATGTCCAAATAAAGGAACATCAACCAAATGAAATAGAAGCAAGCCAGCAACAACAGATATATTTTACAAACTAAATATAACATTTCAGTCAGTCCAGTGTCCTGGACACCTCTCCTATAAACCTATGAACATGTTATACTAATTATAAAGCAACTAAGAAAACCTCATGAGACAAACACCACCCCATTTATATTAAATTATGAACTAACCCTCATCACATTTGTATGTTAACCACAGTAATATCTTAGCATTCCCCAAGCTATTTAATAATCTTTCATTAAAAGAACTAAGCCATTCAAGTCCCAGACCACATCATTATTATTATCAATCAGGTCAATATCACCAATAAATACCATCCTATCCTATATTCCAACCTGTATACTCCCTTTCAAATCCACAACATTTGGTACCTCAAAAAGTATTGCCCATTTTTGTCCTTTTACTTTAACAGAAATATACAACATACATTTTCTGCTTCTAGGCTTAAACAATCAAAACAACCAATATCTATTTAATACTCAATAGATTTATAAATATCTGCCATTGTGTTTAGATACCCACTGAGTGTACCTCACCAAAATCAAAAAGTATCTCAGCAGTCCCCATGAGCCTATGCCTCTGAATCAATATGACATTTAAACTGAACTATATGTCGCAGCTGTATTTCCCACCTTCTCTATAAAACCTGAAACACTCTATCTTCCACTTCCATTTAATCCCTATAAGTATATATTCCCCATCCACTTGTATTAGCTTCTTCAACAATCCTAAAACCACTTAATTACAAGTGATATCTTTAGCACAATTGCAGACTCTTTTATGGATCGCATGTAAAACATCAAATATGATAAATATTTTAATATATATAGCACTATGAATTAAAGCACCCGGAGCATTTGGAAGATCATGACGCAGTAGTAGCATATTATCAACTTCAAACACTAGCAACCAGATTAAGGGTCATTATGAACTATTAACCCATCATCCTTCATCAAGACCATAGTTTCCACAGCCACTAATGATGTATGACATCACACCCTGTTGATGTTGCCTTCCGATCATACATACAATTTCAATGACCATTACAAGTCCACATGTTATCAGTGAATCTAGAGGAGGCATATATGGCCTAGGACTTAAGCAAAGCCAATAGAACAATATCATGTCACCAGATAACGTAATGACCCCCATTGCCCACATCATGGCATCCCTTTGAAGGCATTGTATATTAATTTCACCTTCCAAACCCTGCATCCCACATACCCCCCACCCCCATGACCAGCCCATCATCATCAAAATATCAACTAATTCCTTGAATGTTCATCTGAGATTGAATACCTATGTGTGTGGAATAATAGAAGTACATTGGTCGAACAGAAGGGTGTAGGTATCACTTATCAACTTGTAAATATCAAAATATGAGGCTAATATGGGTACACAAATATAGGCCATTCCTCAGTTCATTAATTCCTGCTAAGTAGTTCCACATCTCCAGTCACCTTTTACACCAAGCCCCCCTGCACAACACCCCAACCAATCCAAAAGTCACATAGATCATCATTGACTTCCGCATACGGCACCCCACCAGATGAGCAGACTTCAAGGTATGTCATATTGGAAATGCAGGAGTAGTAACACTCAGCAACGAAAAATATCATCTATTCCCAACATATCTAGGCATTTTATAGTACATCTAAGTAACATAGAATGATGGATTCATATTAGATGATTTGACAGACGCAAATTAACTGAATGTGTTTATAATGGTGTAAAAGCTATTTCCTGAAATATGTCCAATACTTGCAATAGTTACATATTTAACAGTCTGAATCGCTAGCTGAAAAATCATCATGCGACAACCTAAGCAAAGCCTTCACCTGCCAGGGCCAGAAATTGCATTAGTTTATTTGTTCCTGCTTAAAACCAGTTGTTAACATTTCCCGTTTTGTCTGTTTTTAATCATGAAAGTTCATACATCATATAAACTCTGGATCCTCTTGAGGCCAATGACCCCTTCCTGAAACATTGGACACCTAGTGTTGGAAGATAGCAGATTGGAGAGGGGCTCCTATGAAAACATGTATCGCTATGTATAATCACCACAGTTTTTCTCTGAGTTTGTAGTTGTCATTGCCGCCCCCTCATTTGTATTGCTTGTCACTAGACACACCCCTCATATATTGGTAAATATGGTAAATTCCAGGTTGGTCCTTCACATGTAGTTCATTGCCTCCCACACTTTAGTGATAGTGTTATTAGAGTTTCACATGTAAAGTGTGCAGAGGACATGTCCTACTATGATCCACCGAAGCGAAGAACCTTTCAGATAGTGGGGAGTGACAGTCGCCAGCCACAGAGGTTAGAATATGTACATGGAGTACATCAGGAGTTGTCTGACAGCCACACATTTACATTATAGTAGCAATCACTTATGTATTTTAGCTGTGATGTTGGCTGCACCAATACTGGTGGACATATTCCTCAAATCTTCCACATAAGACATAGGTGTGTCCCTGAGTATCTGTGAGGATGTGCTCAATTGTAGATATACATTCTCAATGCCCCTGCTAGTTAGGGGGGAGCGGCACGATGAAATCAAGATGCTGCAATTGGTGACATTAAGTGTGCTGAAGTAGGGTATGAAAGTGGCTGAATAACTCTAGAACTGGTGTTTCTGAATGCAGCCCAAGGTTCATCTCAACACCCACTAAGACTTAGGAAGACTGCAGACTCTTTGTACAGCTTTAGAGGGGTGGATAACGCGTCCAGACCTAAAGAAATGCAGCGTGATCATTGGGCTGTAACCTCGAAGCACTGATGAGGGGTTGTTATTAGCAGAATTAAGGCTGCTAGTGCTAGGCATGCCACGTGGTTGGCTCGCCAATGACACAGAAAGATTGGGAGAAGCAATAAGGAATCCATCTTGATGTAGCCTAGGTTTCAAGATAAGGCTGGGAATGATTCACTCATCTTGATTGATAAATTCAAGTCTTGCAGAGACGTAGTAGGATGAATCTCCGCATGAATCTCCACTTTGCTGCCAATAAAGGACATGATTTTGTATCAGCTTCCAGAGGCACATCAGTGGGGGTGTCAGAGTGGGGTGAGGGATAGATACCCACATGTTTTGCCTCATAGTCAATGCAGGTTCCCGAAGTGTCAATAATGGTAGAATCACCAGGTTTGACAGCTGGTATGACATTAGCATGTATGGTGTTCAGCCACAGTTGGGGATCAGTGTACCCTAATAGTGCCACAGTTACATTTTCGAATGATTTAGTTCCCAGGCAAAGAACCGAGTTAGTCAGTTTAGTCAGTTGAGCCATCCACTGTGAACGGAAGTCAGTAGCAGTTCTCACAGATGGTTCAACAGATGATTCAGCAGGTGGTATGACAGATAGTAAGTCACCATGCTGTTTTATCAGTAAATCAGTACTGCTCAGATGTGCAGCCAAGAGGCCCTCCATCAAAGGGCCAAGCAAAAAGGTTTGGTGGAGACAGACTTTGGGTGAACTTTTATGAGGCACAGCACTTCAAGTTAGTCTGATGCATTGGACTTGGGTCAGTTCTGCCCGAACTGCTATGTCACATCCCTTCTGCCCGTGACCACAAGCATCCCCAGACATATTTTGGCATCAGGCCAGCTAAACAACGGTGGTGTGGAAGGTTGCCCAGAGCATTATCAGTGGTTAGGATTTATTAAAAACCTGCCACCCATCACTTTTGTGGTTATATTATATTTGCAGGACAATTCCAATGTCTCAGCTTCGACCACAATAAATTGCTATCAAATGCCTTTGAGTAATCTATGGAGGCCACATATACCTTCATGTGATTAGTACATACTCTCTCCTTGATAGAATCAAGGATAAATACATTGAGAGTTGTCCCAGAAGAAGGCATGAAACCAGTTTGCAATGAGTCAAATCTGGATGTCTGAATGGCCCAAGAAAATAACCTTAGCAAAGATTATTCCTGGGACATCAAGTAGGGCAATTGGGCGATAGTTTGCAGGATTCTCCCTATCACCCTTCTTCTGAATCGAAACAATTACCAAAGCATTCCAGGATCAGGGGATGGTGCGTGCTTCAACAACATGATCAAATATAGACTTTAGGATTATAGCCCACATTTGACAACCCATAATGTTTGACAACCAATCAGGGCCAGGGGCCTGAGAGATTTACTCTGCATTATTAACTCAGAGAGAATTTCAATGTCATAACTCAAGGACCATTCCGATCATGTTGGACCATTTTATCAGCTTCCCAAAATCACCTGAGTTTTAATCAAAAGTGTGGATAACATCTGTTCAAAGTCCCTTTGGAGAAGAAGATGCTTGGACTGTTTTTTCCAGTTTCTATATTGCTGCTTTAAGTGCTTCCCTAGTACTACACCATCCAACTTAGAACTTCGACTAAGGAGGTGCAGCTATATATGTAGAGAATGTTTCCTTTGTTGTACCTCCTTGTTGAACACACAGGTTTCCTGAGATTAGGAGACTGCGTCCCTCGAAACTGAATGTAAATTGGAAATAATAACTGAGTATAATCGGAGGACTCCAAATAAGCATCTACATATAATTTTATTAATGAAATGTTATTGCACTATTACATTCAGAGATATTTCAGCCACTCCACACCAGTTTATTTCCCACCATTATTTGGATTAACCATCAGAGTATAATACCATACCACACTTCAGATTTCCAAATGTTGTGGGTGCATTCAAAGGCCCCATACAGAAGTCCCTTTTACATGAACAGCAGGATTGAAAACACTGAAACAAAAATGGCTTGGCCTTTGTTAGTTTTTTTCAAATAAAATTGAAGAGGCATGTTGAAAACGAGCCTACCTGTCATTACCAAAGGAAAAGCAGCAATTTTAATTTACAGAAGAAGGAGGAATCAAAGATCCCTTTCATGAAAAAGGATTTTTTTTAAAAAGTGACACAAAAATGGATTGCGAAGTTGTGTGAAAATGAAAGAGGTTTAAATGTGAAAATGTATCACTGCTAACAGAAAAATGTCAGGGAAAAGACATGATGTGCGAGTTGACAAAAAGCAATGTTTATTATGTTTTACAAAACTACAGGGACATTTGAAAAGCCACATTGTTTTCATGGAAAAATATCATCCCAAAATTAACCCTTTTACTGGCTGTTGGACACTTCACAAAGAAATCTCCCGCTTCCAGTCTAGATGTCACATCTCCTATCTAATTGCCAACTGCAATAAAATGTCCTACTAAAGGTGTCAAAATGCAGTGTTCTTCAGACCTGCTGGCTCTGAAGGCATTGACCGCAGGGGAGGTTCCCCTATGCTGCAGCATGACCAATATGTGTGAAAATGGGAGCAACAATTTCAAAGAGCAAGCTTCCAACACAAAGAGACTGATAATAAAAAACAAAACAAAAAACACTTGGTACATGCCGACCCAGTGAAAACAAATGGCCGGACGGTAAGATGATGGTCATTTGTCCCACATGAAGATTCACAATTAATTTAAAATTAATATATTTTTTTTTGTTTTGTTTTATTGGTTAAACAAAGTTAAACCTTTAACATTCCTTTAACAATCCCTCCTCAAAGAGGTGGAGGCCCCCCAAATTAGGTTCAAGTTCAAAATCCCTAAATGATCGCCCCTAGGCCAGAATCTCCAGTTGTTTGTGTGGCGTCCACCTCAGACTCCCCCTCCTCCTGCTCCAGTTTTAAGGATTCAACAAATTTCAATGCGTCCAAAGTACGGCCCACTTTCTCAGCTGTGATGAGCCTTTCCCAATACTCTTCTTCGTTCTCCTCCGAGATCAGGCTCGTATAATTTCCCATGTACATCAGGCGATTCAATATCAGGTTCGGACAAGTTAGCATCACATGCCTTATAGTTTCCAGTTGGTCCTTCTTTCTGCAAAATCTACAGTATGCTAGTGATTTGTCAATGTGCCTTCTTTGCCACCTTATTTCTCTCGAGTGCCAGATGTTAAATCTACAGCACATAAGCAGATCTCGGTAGTGTGTGAGGGAAATTTCATCAAATATAGAGGTAACATGTTCAGAGCTTTGCGTTCCCAGATGACATTATGACATAGGTCTTGTGTTAATTTCTTTTCCTGTGTTTCCTCCCAGTCTTTTTCCCGATTTGTTCTTTTAGCCTTATCTGGGTTATCTTTCAGGGTGTCTTCAGAGATCGCCAGGTATTTTAAAGTTTCTTCACATCTCATTTTCCAGTCTTGGAGAATTGAATCACTACTGAAGGCCCCTGGCTTTGCTAGGATTCTAAATGGCACGGGTGGATTGTCCAAAATACACTTTCTATAAAGCGATAGTGATTTCCACGTCGTGATTGAAGTGATGGATTGAAGTCTTAGTTCCGATCTTATAAGTTCCAAGGGTAGCGAATTTGGAAGGCGCAAGATCTTACGCCAGAAATAGGCTTCACATAGGTGCCAGACCTCCCATCTTAGGGCTATAAGGGCCTCGGTTCCATATGTAATGACGGCCACTACCTTTTGCTTATAGAAGGTTGTAATCGGCAACAGAGAAAATGTCCCGTATCTACGATGTAGAAGTAGCCCTTGGTTAACCAGACTTTTTAGTTTTTCTCTGATCAGGTTATAATGGGCCTGCTCATTGCAGTTCCTATTAATTCTTATCCCGAGGTAGATCGTAGTGTCGACTACTGCCAGTTTTTCTTTTTCCAATGACCAAGTCTGTATTTTCCCTGCTAGTTTCTTTCCGTGGCTTGATTTCATAGTCAAAATCATAGATTTTTTTGCATTTACTTTCATGTCATTGGCTTTAAGATAGTCATTAAAAGCCTCAATCCTGCGCTGAAGACCTCTCGGCGTCTGGTCTATGAACACTGCGTCATCCGCATATAGCATCCATGGTATCTCTATGCCATTTACCTTCGGTGGGAAAGCCGGGATCTGATCTTGTGAAAACTTCATATCAGCCATATAGAGTATGAAGAGAAAAGGGGCGAGGGCACATCCCTGCTTGATGCCTCGGGATGTCTTGATCCGCCTTGATAGACCTCCATTTGCAGTAATTTGAAACTGGATCGAGGTATCAGTATAGAGTGCCTGGATTGCCTCCAATAGGTCCACAGGGCATCCCCAATTCCTCAGTTTTGCCCACAGCCGTTCTCTATTTATTCCATCGAATGCCTGTTCGAGATCTATAAAGGCCAAGTAGATCGTTGTTTTTCCTTTTAGGACCTTTGCTTTTAATATATTGCTCAGGAACAGGTTAAGGCAGGTGCCCACTCCACTCACGAAAACAGTTTGTCTCTCGTCGAAGATTCCGGCTTGAGCTGCCCAATTCTTTAAATCCCGTAAGAGGATGGAGGCGAAGAGCTTGCCAATGGAGTCTAGTAGCGCAATCGGCCTGTCATTTCTAGGATTGCCGCTGTCACCTTTTTTAAAAATAGGCACGATGTAGGCTTCCGTCCACGTAGTTGGAATTTGTTTGGTTCTCGCTACTTGTTTGAAAAGTGCGTGAATTAAGTCTGACCAGCCTTCCATGTTCTCTTTCAACATTTTGCTGGAGACGCCGTCTGGACCGGCAGCCCTGGAAGAGCTTAATTTTAGGCCTTTTCCTCAGCAACCATAAGGTGGATTGATATAATTTATGTAGCATTTTGTATGTAATTGCCAGGCAATGTTTGAGATATAAAATGCATCCA
Organism: Ambystoma mexicanum; assembly: GCF_040938575.1. Classification (NCBI taxonomy): domain Eukaryota; kingdom Metazoa; phylum Chordata; class Amphibia; order Caudata; family Ambystomatidae; genus Ambystoma; species Ambystoma mexicanum. The sequence goes on along the minus strand of NC_090939.1, from coordinate 430,853,613 downwards.
CTTGTGACTCAGGGAACTGTAATGGCTATCTAAGATCTATTTCTGGCTGATCTGAACAAGTTCCAAATGTGAGAGTTGGTGAGCGGGTGGAGAATAACATTAGGAATATGAGTAATATCTTACATATTCATAACATTTATGCTTTTTATGGAAATGGCAGAAATGTACCACATGGCAGTGCTACATGGTACAGACCTTGTGGTTGGCTTATCTAATTCCCCATGATTAGCTGAAGCAGAAATAGATATATTATGGCACTTGCTAGTCAAATTATGAAGTTGTGATACATAACTAGTTTTAGTAAAAAATGTGAAAGGAGAAGAAATGGCGATTACAAAGGAGAATTGCCATATGTTACTAGAAACCTTTAAATCACTCCTGATTTCAAGACTGGGTTTGGGAGGAGAGAGAAGGGTAACTGTCCAATCCTAGATGCAGGAAATATAGCAGGATACTTCCCCAAGATCATAACATTTGTGGTGTCATCGCTGCTATATGATTGGGACTGCACTAGGAGGAAGTGACAAAGTGACAGACAAACAGAGAGACCTACCATCTGACAGCTGTAAGGAAACACCAGAGAGATTGCTGAAAGTGCATCTGGGTGAAGCTGTCTATTTCTAGGAAGTCCTCAAAGCTGATTTGGTCCTATGGTAAAGAGCGGGAGGCCATCTTTGAGAGTGGAGTGACCAGACCCCTGCCCTATCTTTCCAGTGTGTCTTGAGATGCATCTGGCTTTGCTGAACTTTAAACAGAGGCTTTCTATGTAAGTAGAATTGAGCCCTGGGAGAACAAAAGGTGGGGAGTCTGCTTGCCTTGAATCCTTTCCCTTTATAGTGGGTGGGTCTAGGCAAAACTGTGTTGATCCTTAACCCATTTAACTAAAAATATTAATTCCCCATTTGGCAGAACACTACGGGGTGGATTTTGTGATACTTCAAAATTAAGCTCACCTCTCAGTCTGCGCTGAAAACAATAGCCTAGAATTTAATTGGGCAATCCTGTTTGTCCCTCTTAAGGAAGAGGGGCATCTTTGTATTTAAATCAGCCCAATATTTTTTGTCCAGCTTCCCCAATGCATGTCTTTCAGTGGAGGGGGTTCTGAAATCCAAAATTCCCCAAATCATTCCAATTTGTCTGTGCAACCTCCCCAACACAGACCAAAGTAGGTGGGGTTTGAAAAACAAACCTCTAAATCACCCTGTGTTTATTTTAAACTAAAAGTGTGGGTGAAATCATAAGTGCTGTATGTATTTGGGCCAATCTGGAAATCCTACTGCTGCTCTTAAAGGCTGCAGGAAAATCAAACTCACACAACACATTTATAATTGTTTTAATATTGATCAGTTTAACGATTTCTTGAAGTGAAATTTATGGAAAGTGAAGAATTGTGATTGTGCTCTTTTCAACTCACTTTTGTGATATATCTATGCTGAGAGAAGATGATTGTGTTGTGCCACTGAAAAAGTGCTGTTTGACATTTTCATACTAATTTCTATAGCTTTCAATTTAAATAGATACCAATATATTTCTCATACACCGACCTGGTTCTTGGATCATTGTTAGCGGAGGGGAGAAGGATCCAAGGGGCATGATATGTGTCTCAGATAGGGCTAAAAAAAATAATCTGTTAAATAGTTTGTTGCATAACCCCTTGAGTGGGGAGGGAAGGAACTCCTCATGTTGAGGGTGGCGTCTAAATAAACTGTTACAAATTGGGGGATCATGGTCCGGAATAAGCTGCCTATTTTCTGACCCATGACAAGTACATTGTGACAGACTATTCATTTTGATGCAATTACATTAAGATGGAGGGAAAGTCATCTTTGTTTTGTTAAAGGGTCGCAAGGACTTGACCCCTGAGTTCCAGGGAAGTGTATGGGTGAAAATTTAAGAGTGTTTAAGAATTCATTTTTTTTTAGGAATTCAAGCAGGAACAGCATGATTTCTTCCCCTTTATAAAGAAAGTTTTACTAAGGTGCAACAAGCCATTGTGAAAATAACTACTGTAAAAATTGGTGAAGCCAGGGAGCATCTCCCAGCTAAATTATTTCTTAAAGGATAATGGGTTGTGGACGATGCTGGAAACTGGCAAACCAGAATTGTACCGGATGGTTACCTCAGTAAGCAATTATATTCATCTTGAAAGTGGAATTTTGCATAAAGCACCTGAGCATTTTGTATGACCAGCATTGCTTGTGATGAACAGATACAAATGGCTCAACTAACTGCTGAGTTATATTTTCAATTTCTGTTAGTAGAAGAGCGTTGGGTAAATAGTGAGGCTAGTAGGATGAATCAGGCTAGAGACCTGTCACAGGCCCAGGAACATGTTCAACAACTCAAAGCTGAGTGACAAACACTGCAGCAAGAGAGTGAAGAGCATGAAACAGAGTTCTGTGCACTGAAACATTCACATAAAGAGTATGTAGAAAATCTGAGGTCCCTGCAGCACAAGCTAAATGACCAGGCTGCTCATAATAGAGTCTTTTTGAAGGACATTACTGTGATGCTGGAAATGCATCGGAGGGACCGGGCCTCCGTATCCCTGTCCTTTACTGTCTTTAATAGTGTGTTCTATTGTGTTTGCCATGCAGTAGTTCATGTGCGACTCCTGGTGGTGTAGCTCTCTCTTTTGTTTTGGTGTACAGACCCATGAGATACCCTTATGGCACCTATGGGTGGGGGGACAACCCTGTGCCCAAAGTGTATGTTTTTGGGCACCTGTGTGTGGCCCAGAGATCAGGGTATGGGCTGGTGGCAGCTCCATGCGGAATTTGACAGGTGCTCTGAGTATCCTCCATTTCGGGATACCCAGGCCCTGCCATTGGAATTAGTTGATTCCTGATAGAAAACAAGTCCTGGGAAGCCCTGACTCTGTCCCTTCCCCTTGACTGGCTTTTGGATGGAAGATCCATCTATGGTGTTGTTGTGAAGTCCAGGCCAGGCTAGCTGGAGCCTTCCCAGTGACTGTATGTTGTGGGTACACCCGGTGGGTGGGACCTGGGTGAATGGAGCATGTGACAAATATGCATTCTGTGTTGTGGATGTCTAGTATCTGGCGTTTGACACAATGACTGAGACAGCCCTGCCTGAAACTGGTATGAATGCAGTGTGGAGTGTTGAATGGCTGAGTACTTGTCCCAATACACATACATTGTTGTGAGTGTCTGGAGAGAAGTGAATGGCCTGAATGCACTATGAACCTGATTGGATGCCTGCCTGCATGAATGCTCTTCTGACCGATTTGTTGCCTGAGTGTGACCTAGCAGAATGAATGGGAGATCAACTAGTATATCTGGGGGCCTCTCACTGCTAGAATTTGTGTTCAGAAGCTGAAGGGAAACTGGAGTTGAAACTGAAGCTTAACCTTGAAGCCCTGCTGGAAGAGAAGTCTTGATGCAGCTCTACTTCATCAATCTGCAAGCTGCTGTGTCTCCAAGGACTGACCCAGAGAGGACTTGGTAAGGCGCCCTCTTCCCAAGCTGCGAGGGACCATTGTGCAACAGCTAATATTTGCCAAAGCTCCCTGGTAGACAGACCTATGACAGGCTGCCAACCGGAGATGGGGACCCCTGCGGAATCACAAGGAGAAGAACCCGGACACTGTTGTCCATCATCGTCGACGAATGCCGTCGCTGACCGGAGCCACCGTGCTCCCTTTGCCTAAGTAACATTTGATCCAAAGACACTCTCGTCTGCACTGTCAACCGCTTTGTCCTGCCAGGGAAAGTCGAGGCCGTCGACATACCGAGGAGCATCCGCCGGTGGGTTTCCCACAACCTGACGACCGTAGAGACGCCGGACGACTCAACGCCCTTGTTGGGCCACAGTTCTTCACAATCTCTTTGCGGTCCTGAACTATCGTCATCGAGGAGCCCCGCACACCTCTTCCTTGCAGGATGAAAACGCTCCATCGTCGCCGAGCACTGCTAGGAAAGAAGCTGCCGCCTTGCCATCATCGTTCACCCCTTTTTCCTCGTGGGATCTAGATGATCCATGGCTCCTGCCTTAAAGGGAGCCGCTCAAGAAGGATCCGTCGATGACCCAACAAAAAACTCTGCTATTCCAAGTACATTGGGGTTGCAGAACTATTTTAGAAGGAAATAAGACTCTTTTGAACAATATATGGACTGGGCTTGTACGATATATATTTATTTACAGGTTGCCCAGGTAAGGGGATGTCCACACAGAATTGTGCCTAGTTGGTAGGGGTCAATATTCTGCCAATTGTTCTAACTAACTGCTTTCCTCCTATATCTATTGTTGAATACTTTAATTCCTTGATCTGTGTAACATTTGACAAGAGCATAGTTGATGCACTTTAATGAGATCTGATATTAATTGTGGTACCACTTTAGAACTGTATATATTTGCGTATTGTAGATGTTCTGAGCACAAAGTGAGTTATTGTGAGTACATAACCTTGAATATTAATTATATAAATACTGTGTTTTAACTTATACATTTTGTGGACATTCCTTTGTGGGGGATTGGGGACTACACTGTACTTAAGAACCAGTCTGCATCACCTCCTGAGAAGCTAGGCCTTGATTGCTCATCCATTGCTACCTTATAGAGAATATTGGCTGGGGTTCTCTGTGCCTCTGCTCTATCATATAGAGAGCAGAAGTACAGACCCCCCCCAGTCTTTACAGTTACCGCATTCCAATCAGAAATAAAACTATTGAAAACTGAAAATAGTCAATTATTAAAGGGCTTGATTCCCAAAATAACTTTGATCAGATACATCAGCAGGTAAGTACTCTGAAACAAAGGTCCAGCTGATTTAGGAAAACAACATCTTGAATCACCATAACAGTGTCCTATTATAGAGGATAAATCAGTTGGAAATGGAGGTGGAAAAGGGATATTCAGGTTCTCAGGAACTGACCAGAATTAGAGAAGAAAGGAAATAGAAGCTGAAATATCAGAGGCAGCAAATTCTAGGTATGAGCAAGAGAAAGAGATTAGTCTCCGTAAGGAAAAGTGCCTTGAATATACACACAGAATACAAGGCTCGCAGAAGGAGAATGAATCACTTCAGCATGAGGTGCAGCAAACAAAACATGGGTTGATAGCTCAGAGCAGGGTGCATGAGATTAATCAGGCCTTTGTGTCAGTATTAAAAAGACGGCTTTCTGACTACCAACAGCAAATAAATAAAGAGAGACATAGGTGTGAGAGCCCCACTAAGGAAATCGAAAATGATTAACAGGCCCAGAGGCACCCTGACCAATCAGGATATAGGACAAGGCCCACTGAACAAGGTGAGGCACCCTTCCCAGCAAGGGCCTCATGCCAGTCATTTACAACCTCTCATGCACAAATGGGAACCAACCTCATGCACGCCACCTATCAAGAACATGGTGACATGAGGCAGTCAGACTTAGCCAAGCCCTGCCCAACTGATCAAGAAGGCCAGTCCCTGTTTGATATTGATGAGTATTCATATCTACCACACAGAAGGGAAAATGGCCAGATCAGTGTGTCCTGAGAAGTAAGGCACAATACTGTAAGTACTTCAGACCATGAAAGCACGTATGAGGAGAAAGTCAGGGACTTAGTTTGGCTGAAGATGCAATTAAATAGAGACAACCTTCCCCGCTTCACCAAAGGAAAAAAGCCAGACCCTCAGCCTAGGAAGGGCATTCTAAAAACCTCCATATATTCAGGAGAAGTGGGAGAATTCACAGACTTCCTGGTTGGAGGTATGAGGAAACTGGGTTCTATTTGTGGCCGGAAAGTAAATCCAGGGAGAGTGACTCTGAGGGTTCACTTTGGTCCAGGCGAGAGGAGTCCAGATACTGTGGTTCTGGGAGATATTCTCAGACTTATAGAGACAGGGAGAGCCTAGAAGACAGGGAAGGGAGTACCAGTAGCAGCACTGAGTCAGAAAGTGAATGGACTTAGGCGCAGATGAAGAAAAAGACAGAGAAACAGAGCCAGGGTTTTGTGAAAGACCCAATTAAACAAATCAAGGCCACGAAGAGCTTCCTGACCCCATACCACAGGAATGTTAAGTATTCAGTATGGAAACACATGGAACTTTATGAGCAGATGATAGCATCATTCCAGATCAGGAATAATGTGAATAATATAGAATTTGCAAAATTGACTTTCTCATCTGAGTACTCCAGTTCCTATGCGGGACTGGAGGAGCAGGAACATTAGAAATGGTCTGCCTATGAGGCAGCCATATTGAAAGATTTTTCCACCCATAGGAACCCAGGAGAGGCCAGCAAGACTGCATATAACTTGCAGTGTGGGGAAGATCAGGTGCCTAGGGAGTTTGTGCAGGAGCTAATTTGCTCATACTTCCCGGTGGGTGAACACCAATGGTAGGGAGTTCCTAACTACATATGTTCATGTTATCCCCAAATACATAATGACTCAGTTGGTTCGTGACATTCATGAGCATAGGCCACTAGATTGGGTGTTTGAACAGGCCACCAGGATTTATGAGCTCCAAAATCCTGCTGAGGGTAGAAATACCATAAAAAACCCCAAAACCTTCTACACCCCTGCTGCTGCAAAGGTGGCAGAGGTGAAAACTACCCCGCCATTGGATCTGGAGAAGGGGAGGGGCTAAAAGTAACACTCCTGAAAACAAGCAAAATGGAAAGCAGAAAGGACCTCCTAACACAGCCAAATCGAATGGTAGTCAGGCAGAGGCCCAGAACAATGATCCCTCTGACCCTGCCACCTATATAAGTCCTAGGTACAAAGGTACAAAACCAAACCTGGGCTATGTATTTACTCCCCCGGCCCAAGGGGGGAACTAATCAAGTAAGCACTGGCCTGGGAAACCTACCTCCAAACTTCCCTCAGGAGAGAGGTATCACTCCACCTCCCAATCTGAACTTTTTCCCCAGATATCCCTGACACAAGAACTTCCCAAACAATCCTCCTCTCTCTTCCCGGTTCCAGGACAATAGATCCCTGAACCCAGGGGAAGGGAGATTCAGGATGGAAAATTATGGGGTGCATTTCTAGTACCCGAGCTACTCTAGGAGAAGGGACAGTTACCCTTTTTGGGAGCAGAAGAGGTATGGCTTGAGACCTCCCTATCACCCAGACAAGGTCTTGCAACAGGATCGATAGGTCCAGCAAATGACTGATGATCTTGGGAGCATGCTGAGGGCTCAGTCCAACTCTCAACCTAACACTGCCTCCCAGAATTCCCCAACACTGAGTTGTGATGCCCCATGGGGGAAACGGCGGGAGGAAACCTCTGATATACCAAAGGTTCCACAGGATGGGGCCTGGGTGCAGGAGAGATGCCTAGCACTAGAGGAAGATTCCTTTCTTACCCAATCAGAACCCCTAAAAACCCCTAAGCCTGAAAGAGTCTCTTCTACCCCCAAAATGTTAGAACCTAAAGAGCAAAGGATAAGTAGGAGAGGCCGATGAAGAACCCACTTTGTGGAGGAACTCCAGATTATCCCCTTTGAAAAAGAAGAATCCCTGGAGGATTCAGGTAAGCAAACCTCTTTACAAACCAGGGGGATCCCTCCCAAAGAAAAATGGGTCCCAAGAGACCCTGAGTGGGACAGTGTAAGTATGTAGACAGACTCAAAACCAGAAACTATTTAACACCAAACATGTGAGCCAGACAGAAGTAAAATGGAGAGGGCGTCCTTTCTCCAAGGTTCTGGGAACTGTTGCCAGGTAACGGGGGACAGCCAAGGTGCCGGGGAAAATGAGGATTCCCCAACAACTCCCATTGCAGTTTGCAATTTTTCTTTTTTACTGATTCCCGAACTCTGATACAGAAAATTGCTCAAGTTCACACAGTGTCAGAGCTCAATATTAAGAAAATGACCACCAGGCTGTCATATAACTCACACTTTCTTTGCACCTTGGAGGAGAAAGAAAGGCGATTTTATGCACCGATCAAGGTGCAGGGTCAGTGTGAATTATCAGCTCTGTTGGATACTGGATCCCAAGTGACCATCCTGTCAAAAAATACCTTTTACCAACTAAACTCAGGATGGGGAGGGCCACTACCTGGACAACTCAAAAATGTTGACGGGAATGATATTTCCGTTGAATGGGCTGCGAGCTGGACATAAAAATTGGACGGCACCGACTGAAACATCCAGTGATAGTTGACACTTCAGAGGGCACACGTTGTTTACTGGGGAACAATCTCCTGAGGAGGTTATCACCTCTGATCGACTGTGTAAACAAGGTCCTCTGGACCCAGACTAACAGGCCTATAAAATTACAAATGAGTACCAATTATGTAAGCTTGAATGGTACCTGTCATTTAATTGATTGGCTTTCTGAGAAAGTAGAATTCCATTTCAAGAATAACCAAGTCCCAGACATGACTGTCATCTCTGTAGGAGAACATGCTGATGATGGGAACTCCTCTCCATTCTTGAAAATCAACCGTCCTCCCAGTTTTAAGTGGCAATCCACACTGGAAGGGAACACCCTCAAAGTTCTACACCAATCCAAAATCAGAAGAAACATTGAGTCCCATGAAACCAGATAAGGAAGAACCTGCTCAAAGTGTGACGGACATTCAGAAAAAAGGCGAGCAGTTGTTTTTTCCGCTTTCAATAAAATGAGCAGGAGGATCCAGTGCTCGTCAGAGTACACCAGAATAATGGAAGGAGCTTCATTAGCGAAGAATTATTCAGGAAACTCCCAAAAGATCCGACCATTCCCACATTTAAATTGATTGACAAATGGGAAATAGGTCTGGAAACCCCAAATTCCAAAACACATCTGCCTAGCAGGTGTATGCTAAAAACATCAATTGGCAACAAAAGCATAGACCATAATAGTTGGGTCGTGACAGACGTTCCTTCCGTCTTTTATCTGGGAAGTGACATTTACAACTAATTTGCAATCAATTTGGACCTAATTAACCATGAAGCCTGGTCCCGACTGAGGGGTAACTACATGGGCTTTGACAACATTGAAAAAGCATTACGGTCAGTTTAATTGCTGCCTTATGCCACTGAAGTTCAAGTGCGAGAAGAGGTTACCATCCCAGGTCAGGTGTTAGAAAATTAAGCAAGGGCAGAACCTCAAACCTCAGGACACCTATTTAAATCTAAATTCCCATCTCCAACAACAAGGTTTGTATGTATATCTGACACCTATAGTAGACCTAGAGCATGACACCTTTCAAATATTGGTGTATAACAGCAATGCTCAAAGGATCACATTGGGTGCAGACACCTTTTGGAATGGCTCAACATTATTCTATTGATTTAGGTAAGGAGATCCTGAGACCACTCCCAAACGACTGTTTCAACATCAGCAACGGTATTCCTCCAGAAAAGATTTTTACTAGTCATGGCGAGAATTTCCTGGTGTACTCTTCCTGCACCTATGTTGTGGAAGAGGTGACTTTTGACATTAGGAGGGAGTAATGTTCAGAGTCAAGGACCACTACCTCTTATCCACAGTCCATGTCAACACCATCAAAAGAGATCTCTCCACCCAACTGGAGGATGCTGCTAAAATTGCCAAGAGTTTGGGTCTTTGCATGTTTAAAGCAGATGGTTGAGGAAAGGATAAATCTTGCTGATGCCTGTGAGATAGACAAGCAAAGACATAAGCTAAAACAGGTCTGCCAGGAATTCCAAGATATCTTTTCAGTGACCTCGTATGACTGTGGATGCAAATCCATTCCTTTAACCACCATTCCCACGGACCCCAAGATGGCTCCAGTATTTGTAAAACACTATGGGTTACCTCTCGCATCCATGGAGTCACACACAGAGATTATTATGAATTTAGAATTCTGTGAGATGATTTGGTTGATAGACAGCACCTTCAACAACTCGGTACTGGGGATCCTCAAACCAAACGACCAATGGAGACTATGTGTAGACCTGAGGGAGTTGAACAAAGAGGTCCACATGTCAAGTTGGCCCCTTCAATACATGGATAAGGAACTGGCCCAAATCCAAGGGTCAAAGGTGTGCACTGCCATCGACCTGACCAACGGTATATGGACAGTACCGTGAGTAGGGAAGACCAGTACAAGCATGCCTTTACATTTGAGGGGCAGCAGTAGACATGGACCTGAACCTCCTTTGGATACATAAACTCTGGCAATGAGTTCAACATCTTCCTACGTAAGGCTATGCAAGATTTGGCCGAAAGGGGAAACCTGACCTATGTGGACAATGTTTTAATCAAGAGCTCAACTGTGGAGGAACATATAGAAGACATTCACTATGTAGTAACCCAGTTGCAGAAAGCCAGAGCAAAAGTTTCCTTTCAGAAGGCACACCGGTGTAAGACCCCAGTGAACTTCTTGGGGCACAAGATCACCCCTGAGGGTCTTAATCCCCAGGCTAAGACAGTGGAATTTTTATTGAAATTGAAAGATGCTACCACTCTGCGACAATTAAGAAACCTTCTTGGACTCACTAGTTATAGTCAGAAGTTCATTGAAGACTACACAGAGGTCATTCGACCCTTGGTCCATTTATCAAAGCCTAGAGTTAAGTGGGAGTGGGATCCAGAACAATCTGATGCAGTTAAAAAACTGAAAATAAGTCTTTTCCAGGCTCCTAGTTTGGCTTACCCCATAAAGAAAAAGGAGTTCTTCTTGGAGACAGGGTTCTCAGATACTTGCCTAACAGCGGTATTGTATTGTACCAAAAGTATGACATGGTCAACAAAGCCATCTCGTACGCGAGCAAGACTTTGTCCTCTTTGGAGGAAAAATTCAGTCACTGCGAGAAGGCACTCCTGGCAAGGTGTGGGCGCTGAAAAATGACCGCCCATTCACACAAGGAGAGCACATCATTGTCGAGACTCCTCACCAACCCTTGCAATATCTTCAAAGTGACAGAATCTGGGCAGGAATGTTAGTAATTCCAGAATTACTTCCTGGATTCTTTCCATGCAAGGCTTTCCTGTGGAGGTCAGATATGGCAAACCAAGAAGAGTGCCCTAGTGCAATGGTTGTCAGACTTGTATGACTGTTGTCAATAAAACTGTCTCAAAGATGAAAGTCTAATGACCAACAACAACATGGAGGCGTACTTAACGTCCTCTCACAAAGTCTATGAAGAGGACACGTGTCGGGGGATACACACAGTTTATGTGGATGGTTGCACCTACCATCTTTATAGCAACGGGTAAAAATAACTTGTGACTGGCATTGGGAATGCCTGGGTGAATGATGCCCCGGAACTCTCTACTGGTTATGAACTAGAACCCCAAAGTAGTAGGTATGCGCAGTTGATGGCTGTTTATCAAAGCCATCCTCACTGCAGTGCACCACCAACTGAATGTACTGGTCATAATCATTATGTCAGGAATGGGTTTGTGGCCAATCTGTTTAAATGAAAGAATCTAGGCATGGATTGTGCCATCAACAAACCCCTAAAGTATGACCTCCAATGATATGAACATCTATTGGAAGAAAATAAGATGTCATTCCAAGATAAGACTGGGAATGGCCTGACTGACCAGCTGGCTAGACACGAAGCTCTGCAGTACAGGGGGATTTCATTGAAACAGAATCCCTGCTGGGGGGAAATCCAAATTGTTGCTGTCTCCAGGTCACAAACTTGTATGAACAGCGAACTTGCGACTGCCCAGTGGAATAATGATACCCCAGATGCAGATTTGATCACTGCACAGAAAGAGGACCCGATAATTGGAAAATTGTATTGGCACACTGAAGACGCTTAAGCTTTACTCTAACAGAATCTGATTATACCGGTAAAGAGGATCTCCGGGTGAAGTTGATGAAATTTCCCAAGATGTTCCGGATCCAAGATGGTTTGTTGGTAAGGGGAACCCTATATGGCTGTGACCAGTGGGCGGTACCTATCTCATTCCGAGGCCTGATGTTGAACCACACTCATGACACGGCCACTGCTGATCATAGTGGGTTTCCTACAACATTGGAAATCTTGCGCAAGGTTGCCTACTGACCACACATGAGCCATGTCCTTGGAATTTACCTAAACGGGTGTCTATTGTGTGCTCAATTTCAACCCAGTTCACTCACACATAGAGCTCCCCTACAAAAAAGGTGAATTACACTGCCTTGGTCAGATGTACAAGTCAATTTCATCGGGCCAGTGATTCGCTCCTCTAGAGGAAACAAGTACATGTGACATGCTTGTTCACAAAGTGGGTACAATGTCTTCCAGCCCCGAATTGAAAGGCAGAGACAGCTGCTGCACTAATGATCAACCCCATCTTCTGGTGTTTCGGACTCCCACAATGGATTGGGTGGAACCGAGTAAGCCATTTTACCAGTGAAGTGACAACGAATATATGGGTGATTCTAGGGGTAAAAAGAAAAAAACCCACATTGCCTTCTGCCAAGCATCAAGTGGAGGATAGAGAAATACAACAAAACAATTGTGAGTATCTTAAAGAAGCGTGTGGCAGACTCTGGGCCCAGTTGGGACATCTGATTTCTGCTTGTCCCGATGGCTGTTCGGTCTAAACCCTCTTCTGCAACAAAGATGTCTCCATTTGAGCTCATAACCGGTCCAAAAATTGCATTATCTCAGCATCTTCTCCATAGGACTCATGAACAGACACTGATAAATGCGTTCACTACTCATGAGAACATTGCAAATTCAAGGAAGCACCTCCAACATGCTTCTGCTTATGCTCAGTGGAATTTAGAAAAGTCGGCTGACGGAATGAAGACCTAATATGATATAAAGACCATCAAGAAATTGTATGAAGTAGGTAAGAAGGTTTACCTGTACAATTTTCAAAGGAATCAGGCAAGGAGCGCCAATCTCTCCCATGTTGGCCTGGTGCATTTGAAATTGTAGATAAAATATCACCTGTTGGTTACAAGATCTGCATCCCAAAAGGAGAAGAGACAGAAGAAAAATGGGTCCACATCAATCAGTTGAAAAACTGTCATCTCAGACAAGTTTTATGACTGCTGGATGAGCCAAATGAAAATCAAGCAGAGGAACCATCCGAAGAATGAAAAGGATGAAAAATCGGATGGAAACTGAGACAAATATATGTATAACAGGGAGTAATTTACTTGGTGTTATTGTACAAATGAAGGAAATAAATAAAATATGTGAAATGGTGAAAATGTCATGTTATAGTTGTATGTTGTTGTTGTATATTCTAGCTAAATCCTCCATGGAAATATGGCTGTAAAAGTACTGAAACTCCTTTTCTATCTTTTATTAGAGAACTAACCTCCTTAACTTCCAGCGAGGAGGTGACCAAAGATGGAAGGGGAGGCTGGAGTACTCGCTCCCAAACCAGCAAAGAAAAGGGGCTGTCATGCCATACCCCCCAAGCCAGAGATGGAAGGGGAGACTGGAGTGCCGACTCCTTAATGAAGGAAATTACACATAATGAAACCCCACTCTGCCCTGCTCTTCCCCAGCACAGAGTTATGGAAGAATAGGGGGGTGGGGGGGGGGGTTGCATTCAAAGGCTCAGAACAGAAGTTCCTTTCACATGGACAACTGGATTTAAAACACTGAAAAATGGCTTGGTCTTTGTTTTTGATGTTCAAGTAAAATTTAAGAGCCATGTGGAAAAGGGGTTTATCTGTCATTACCAAAGGAAAAGCAGCATTTTCATTTACAAAAGAAGGAAGAACCAAATACCCCTTTCACATGGAAAACAGGATAATAGTGACACAAACATGGCTTTCACAGTTGTGTGCAAACAAAAGCAGATTAAATGTGAAAATATTTCAATGTTAACAGAATGATGTCAGGAAAAATACATGATGTGCAGGTTGACAAAAAGCTATGTATATTATGTTGCACATACACAACTCCAGTGACATTTGAAAAGCAACTTTGTTTTCATGGAAACATGTAAGGCCAAGACAAACCTTTTTGCTGGCTGTGGGACAGTTCACAAAAAAATCTCCCCTTGCCAGTCTACATGTCACATCTCCCATCTGATTACCAAGTGCAATAAAGTGTCCTGATAAAGGTATAAAAAATGCAGTGTTCTCCAGACCTGCTGGCTCTGAAGGCATTGACTGCAGGAGAAGGTCCCCTTGGATGTAGTATGACCAATATGTGTAAAAATGGGGGAAATAACTTCAAAGAGCAACTTTCCAACACAAAGAGACTGATACATATATCTGGGTACAGGCTGACTCAGTGAAAATACAAATGTCCGGAAGGCAGGAGGATGGCCATTTGCCCCACATGAAGATTCACAATTAATTGAAACTGTATATTATCATTTAAGCCTTTTTTCAGCAACCATAAGGCCATTTTTAAAGTAATTTTCAGGCAATTTGGGAGATATAAAATTCCTCTACCTGCAACTCAGGGAACTGTAATGGCTATCTAAGATCTGTTTCTGGCTGTTTTGAACATGTTCCAAATGTGAGAGTTTGTGAACGGTGGAGAGTAAAATTGGGGATGTGGATAATAACTTACATATTGATAACTGTTATGCTTTTTATGGAAACAGCAGAAATGTACCACATTGCCATGGAAGAAAGTACGGACCTGGTGGTCAGCTTATCTAATTCCCCATGAATAGCTGAATCAGAAAATAGGTATATTATGGCAGTTTCTAGTAAAATTATGAATTTGAAAGGAGAACACATAGTGATTACAAATCACTATATGTTGCTCCAGACCATTAAACCAATCCTGACTTGAAGGCTGGGTTTGTGAGGGGAGAGAAGGGTAACTGTCCAATCTTAGTTGCAGGAATTTATTGCGGGGCATGTCCCCAAGATTGTAAAATTGGTGGTGTCATCGCTGCTATATAAGGGGGACTGCAGTAGAAGGAGGGCCAGAGGGACAGACAGAGAGACCAAGAAGCCTGCTAAAACACACCATCTGACATTGCTGAGAGTGAATCTCGGTGGAGATGTCTATTTCTAGCAAGTGCTCAAAGCTGACTGGCTGAGAGCAGGAGACCATCTTTGAGAGTGCAGTGACCAGACCCCTGCACTATCTTTCCAGAGATTCCTAAAATGCAGATTGCTTTCCTGAACTTTAAACAGAGGCTTTATATGTAAGTAGAACTGAGCCCTAGGAGACCGAAAGTTGGGGAGTCTGCTTGCCTTGAATCCTTTCCCTTTATAGTGGATGGGGGAGGGTGGCAAAACTGTGTAGATCATTAGCCTATTTAAGTAAAAATATGAATTTAATGAATTCCCTGTTTGTCAGAACACTAGGGGTGCATTTTGTTAAAATTTGAAATGAACAAAGCTCACTTCCCAGTGTGCACCGAAAACTATAGACTATACTTTCATTGGGTAATCTTTTTTGTCCTGCTGACCCCAACTTCTTTAATGAAGTGGTGTGTCTTTGTTCTTAAAACATCCCAATCCTTTTGTCCAGATTTCCCAATGCAGGCCTTTCAGTGGAGGGGGGTCTGAAATCCAAAACTCCCCAAATCAATTACATTTTTCTATGTTACCTCCCCAACACAGACCAAAGTAGGGGGGTCTAAAAAAAAGCTAAATCACCCTGTGTTCATTTTAAACAAAAAGTGTGGGTGAAATCCTAATTGCCATATTTATTTGTACCAATCTTGCAATCCTTCTGCTAGCCTTTTAAGCCATCAGGAAAATCAAACTCGCACAACACATTTATATTTGTTTTTAATATTGATCAGTTTAATTATTTCTTGAAGCCAAATGTATATAAAGTGAAGAACTGTGATTGTGTTCTTTCACTCACTTTTGTGATTTATTTATGCTGAGAGAAGTTGATTGTGTTGTGTCACGGATAAAGTGGTGTTTGACATTTGTGTGCTAATTTCTATTGTTTTCATTTTAAATACATACCCCTATATTTCCTGTACACCGGCCTGGTTCTTGGCTCATTTTTAGCTCAGGGGAGAGGGATCTGAGGGGCATGATATGTGTCCAAGATACGGTTAAAGAAAATAATCCTTTAAACAGTTTGTTGTGTAACTGCTTCAGTGAGGAGGGAAGGAACTCCCTGTGTTGAGGGTGACTTCTAAATAAACCATTACAATGTTCAGCATCAACCTACAATGATCACTATTAGGTGATTCCATAATTTTCAACGACACGCAGCATTACAAAATATCTGCAGAGACAAAGAAAGGATCAATTGTTGCGCTATAAGTATCTCGTCTCAAAGTTTAATGCAGCGGATTTCGCTGGTAGACTTCCCATTCACCTGTATCAAATCCCATACCCCCATAAAGTGGAAGTCGCAGAGGAGGAGGAGTGGATGATGGATGAGGAATGGGGGGATAATCACGGGACATTCAATGAGGCACTACTAAAGGAAGAGACACTATGATGGGCAAGACTCTGGAAACATCCAGGCTGAATGGCCGTAGCTAAGGGCAAGAAAGGAGGGAGTACCCCACATGCTAAGCAGACAAGGGTGGCCCAGTTCATGTTACTACATAAGGGATTAGGAAGAGTAGAGTATATCCCATGGGCTCACATGGACAGGAGCAATTGAATGACGATGCTCACTTACAGTGGGGACAGGCCAGTGGATACATGCATTAGAAAAAAAGACTGCAGGGATTACATTAGCAGTGGGGGACATGTAGAGTTTATTTGCTGAACTCTTAGGGGAACAGGCCAACAATATATGAAGAATGAAAGGTTCCAGAGGGGTATGGATGCACAATGTTCATGATGAAGTACATTTTAATGGCTTTATAGCCCATGTGTGGGGTGTCTTGAGGCTGGCTTACCTACCCAGGCACCCCAGGCATAAACTTGATAATGGCTCACACAACGAAGCCAAATGAACACCCTGCACTCTATATAAATAAGATCCATATTCTATCATATACTGTGGAAGGGTCTTCCTAAAGAGCTACAGAATTATCTGGATAAAGTAGTGGGCATTGATTCAAAGGGATGTGCTGAGATTCAGGCAATCATAGTACTCCATTTTAGGAGAAGACAGGAAAATGAAAATGAAGCAATGGAGCAGGCACAAAGGGCTGAGACAAAGTTGGTCAAAAATAAAATAGCAGAGTTGAAAATAGAAGGAACTATGTGTGATGCTGGAAATGCATCAGAGGGACAGGGCCTCCGTATCCTTGTCCTTTATGGCTATATTGTGTATGTTCTGTCTTGTTTTGCGCAGGAGTTCATGTGGGACTCCTGGCAGTGTGGCTCTTCCTGTATTTGGCTTGGTGAACGGACCCTTGGGATACCCTTATGGCACCCATGGATGGGAGTACAACCCTGTAATCCTAGTGTATGTTTTTGGGCACCTGTGTGTGGCCCACAGAGCTGGGTATGGGCTCATAGCTGCTCTGTGCTGAATTGACAGGTGCCCTGAGCATTCTCCATTTTGGGATGCCGAGGCCCTGTCATTGGAATCAGTGGATTCCTGATAGGAAACAAGATGGCACATGTGGCCTCTTGTTTTCTATCGCCTGGTACCTTACTTTTACTGAAGTCCCGGGAAGCCCTGACTTGCTCCCTTCCCCCTGACTGTCTGTTGGGTAGAAGTTCCATATATGGTGTTGTGGGGAATTCCAGGCCAGACTGGCTGGAGCCTTCCCAATGACTGTATGTTGTAGGTACACCCATGGCGTGGGACCTGGGTGAATGGAGTGTGTGATGAATATGCATTCCGTGTTATGGGTGTCTAGTATCTGGTGGTTGACACAGTGACTGAGATAACCCTGCCCGTAACTGGTATGAATGCAGTGTATAGTGCTGAATGGCAGAGTGCTTGTCTGAATCCACATTCTGTGTTGTGAGTGTCTGGATGGAGAAGAATGGCCTGAATGCACCATTTGTCTAATTGGCTGCCTGACTCCCTGAATGCCCTTCTGACTGATTGGTTGCCTGAGTGTGACCCAGCAGAGTGATTGGGAGATCAACAGTATATCTGGGGGCCTCTCACTGCTAGAAATTATTCAGAAGCTGAAGGTGAAACTGATCCTTAACTTTGAAGCCCACTGGATGAAGAAGAACTGCAGCTGCTGTCCTTCGCTAATCTGAAAGCTGCTGTGCCTTCAAGGAACTGATCCAAGAGAGGACCTGGTTAGGAGACCTCTTCCTGAGCTATGAGGGACCATGTTGCACCAGCTGATCTTTGACAAAGCTCCCTGGTAGACAGATCTACGAAAGTCTGCTGACCAGAGAAGGGGACCGCTGAGGAGAACGTAGAGAAGCCCCATATAGCCATCCACCGTCGCCGACCACCGTCGCCGACCGGAGCCGCAGTGCTCAATTTCCCTAAGAACATTTGATCCAAGGACTTCCTTGTTCATCATCGCCGATTGCTTTCGTACTTGCGCAAAAAGTCAAGGCCGCCTACGATCGAGGAGAATCCGCCAGTGGGGTTCCTGCCACCCAAAGACCTTAGAGATTCTGACGAAGCTACTGAAGCCAGCCGTGGTCCCGTCCCGTTCGCCGACTCCAGACGCTGATGACCCGACGTCCTTGCTGGGCCAAAGTTCTTCATTGACATTTTGGGGCAAAGAACACTCATCATCGAGGTGCACCGCACACCTCAGCTTGCAGGACGTCTTCAACCAATCATCAACGAGCACTGCAAGAACCGAAGCTGCTGCCGCAATGACGGTGTTCACCCCTTTTTCCTTGTTGGATCTCTACGATCCTTGGCTCTTGTCTTAAAGGGAGCCGCTCAAGAAGGATCCTTCAACGACCTGACGTCGAACTCTGCTATTCCAGGTACATCGGGGTTGTAGAACTATTTAGAAGGAAATAAGACTCATACTGAACAACATATGGACTGGGCTTGTATGATATATCTTTATTTACAGGTTGCCCAGGTGGGGGGATCCTCATACTGAACTGTGCCTAGTGATAGGGGCTCAGTATTCTGCTTATTGTTCTAACCAACTGCTTTTCTTCCCATGTCTGTTGTTGGTTCTCTTTATTAATTGATTTGTGTGACATTTAAACGAAGTCCAGTTCATGCACTGTAATGAAATCTGATAGTAATTGTGGTGCCATGTAGAACTGTGTATATATTTGCCATCGTAGACTAACTGAGCACAAAGTGAGTTATTTATTTATTTATTAAATATGCATTTAGCAGAATTGGCTTTACATATTACATACACATACAAACATCAGTACTTCCAATAATCGCTTAAAAACAAGTTTAAAAATACGCTCAAGCATATAAAATTCCAAAAGACAGAATTTTTAAAACCATTTAAATTAAACTAAAAAATGTCATCCTGTGATATATCAAGTTAATGTCATTGCCTTGCAGAAGGCATTGCCATATTTTTCCTATTTCTGCTATTGTACAGGCGTTATTATATCATTTCAAATATAGGTGTCTCAGCTTCTCTAGGCTTTTGCAATCACATATTAAATGTTTTGCAGATTCTATAAATGCACATCCACACAGCCTGCACATTCTTAAGGATCTTATTATGCCTAATCTAGCACCTATAATTTCCATAGTATCACATTTATTATATTTAAATAGCATGTAGGATCTTACAATGTCAGCACGAGGGTATGCATACAAATATTTGGGTTTTCTGGTATTCATGGTCCAGTATTCAAAAAACATACCCCTATTTGGTTTGGTGGCCAAACTTACCATATCTCTTTATTTAGCTACAGTGACTATTGTCTCTTTCAATAAACGTTTAATCCTAGCATGGGAGTAAAGTAGCCAACTATTTGCATTTTGTTTCGCCCATTTCAAGTATGTCGTATAGAGGAGATAAATGCTTTTTAGATTTTTTGAATTATCTCCTTCATTAAACATCTTCATCATATCTGCAACATAGGTATGGTTATTTAAAGTGCATAGTTTCACAAATAGCATGGCAGCTTTATATTCTAAAATATCACTCGCATATCTAAAGTGAGTTATTGTGATTGTGTATATAACTGTGAACCTTAATTATATAAAGACTGTGTTTTCACTAATACAGTGTGTGGACATTCCTTCGTGGGTGCTTGGGGACTACACTGTACTTAATAACCAGCCCTCATCACCTCCTGAGAGCCAACCCTTGATTGCTCACCACAATACCAATAATAGAGAATCTTGTCTGGGGTCCTCTGTGCCTCTCCTCTGCCATATAGGGAGCAGGATACAGACACCCCCTCTAGTCTTTACACTGGTGGCAGACGCGGGATGCTTAAGGTTTTAAGAATCAGTGTGTAACCTTGCCACTTACAAAATATTTACACTTTGTTAAATTGAGGTTTACGAGATAACTACATTACAAGCAATTGAATCTATAGCAAATGGTAAATTGACTTGGATGAACTTATAGGCTCTCCAGAGTGTTTGTGAAGCCAGGGAATTAGACTTTTACGATAAGCCTAGGGCTGAGCTGCTAGCTGCCCTGGTGGACTACCAGTTTGATTGTGAAGCTCTTGAAGGGGGGGGTGTAACCAATGAGGGCCCTACCCCAGGAGGTGTTGTTAAATCTGATTCTGGGAACGTCACCATTCCTGCTACCTCTGTTCCGACCTCCAGAAATGTTTCTTTGGGGGATGCCTTGGAACTTGAATTTGATTAAATTGGCCTTTGAATCTAAAAAGTTGGAAATAGAAGCTGAGCTTAAGAATGAAGAGTTGGCACAGCAAGTGATCCTTAAATCCAGGGATCTGGAACTAAAGGAAAAGGACCTTGTACTTAAAAACAAGGACACTGAATGTCAGAAAATCCAGCTAGAAAAAGCTAGAGTGGAGACTTCAGCGAAACCAGTAGGGAGTGTCAGGTCCCCAGCCACCAAGTTTATGAAAGAATTGGTTGGTGTGTATGCAGAGGGTTCTGATATCCTCCAATGGATTGAAGCATTTGAGATGGCTTGTGGAATCCATGATGTTGATAAAATAGATTGGGCTAAGCGTTTGTTAAGCAGAGTGCCTCAGACTGAATATGACTGTATTCTGAAACTCAGTGTGGAAGAAAGGGGTCAGTATGAGTGCATGGAGTCTGCTTTGATTGCCAAGTGTGGCAAGACACCAACCCAATACCTTAAAAGGTTCACAGAATTTAAGAAACGAGAGAATGTGTCTTGGGTTGACTAGGTGAGTGCTGCGTGCATGAACATGATGGGGTGGATTGATGGTTACAAAGTGAAAACGTTAGTTGAATTGTCTCACCATTTCTTTTTTGAACATTTTTGGGAAGCCTGTTCATTGGAGCTGCGTCAATATGTTGCTGACCAGAACATTTTAGATCCCTTTAAGATGGCCAGGCTGGCTGACAAGTGGGACTCCCACAGAGTGTACCCTAAAGACTCCTGTGGGAAGGAGAAGGACAAAGAAAAGGGGACCTCTTAAAAGGCTGAGGAGTCCCAGAAGCAATCATAGTCGAAAAAACCAAAACCTCCCTCTCCTAAGACACAGAAAACTAGTGGGAATAAGTCCTATGTGGTTGTGAGTAAGTGTAGCGTTCCAACTGCTGCAAAGCAGGCTCCCAGCGGTTCCAGTACCATACCCCACATTTCTGGCACTTGTTGGGAATGTGGGGCTCTGGATCACAAGAAGGGTGACCCCAAGTGTAAAGGTAAGGTACTTGGAGTCCAGGCTGTCAGCCTGACTTACCCTTACCCCATGCCTGAGGTGGAGGCCACAGTCCTACCCTCCTCTACAGGGATCACATTTGGTGCCCCTGTAGAGATTTTCCTAGTGTCTCTTGGTGTCTGGGACTAGTACACAGAAGTACTAGCGACAATCCCACAGAACACCCATAGGTTGTATAGAAGTGTCCTCTTGAATAGCCAGCCTCCTACTGGTTTGAGAGATACTGGGGTGAGCATGACAGTGGTGTACAGGTCCCTGCTCAAGCCAGAGGACTATGTAGGTGCTCCTCTGAGAACCACCAGGTTAGTTGGTGTGTCTCCCAAATGATTGCCTGTAGCCTTAGTCAACATTACGATTGGAGACCAGACAGCGAAGCTTCCGGTCCTGGTTCAGGACAACGTGCCTGCTAACATTCTCTTAGGAAATTATTTGGTAGAAATGGGGATGATCTTGGATGTTCTACCAATGGCTGCTGCAGTGGTCACCTGATCACAGGTCACCCCGGGTCCGGCTGCTAGTGTGGTACACCTCGCCAATGGGGAAACCCAGGGCACGAAGAAGGAAGAGCAAGAAGGGGAAAAGGACCCCTTCTTTTCCTACTGCTTCTGCAGCACGCACTGGGATTCATGCTCTGTACGGGCTGGGTCCAGTGGTAAACCCAAACTCAACTCCTGAGGGAGATGAGGCAGAAGACCCTCCTGTGGGAGAGGTGCTCAACCCAGAGGACCACCCAGACCTTCAATGCCTGTTAACTGAAGGGGGACCCTCTAGGGTGGACTTCTTTAGGGGACAGAGGGAGTGCCACTCTCTCGAGGGTCTGAGTAAACAGGCCCTGTCCCAGGCACAGGGAGAAGTGCCTAGGACATTCCGGATATATTGGGAGGGTGAGCTCCTTGTTAGTGAGCCCACTAATCCTGAACCTGGTGCCCTCAAGAGGTTGGTGGTACCCCAGGTTTACATGCCCTTCTTACTGCAGTTGGCGCATGAGGTGACCTTGGCTGGTCATCTTGGGACCAAGAAGACAAAGCAAAGGATCTCTGCCCATTTCTACTAGCCCCGGATGGGAGTAGAAGTCGAGTCCCACTCCAGGACCTGCCCAACTTGTCAGTTGTCTGGCAAGACTGGAGTCAGTGTCATTGTCCGACTGCAGCCATTGCCAGTGGTTGGCACACAATTTGAGAGGGTGGGCATTGACATTGTTGGTCCCCTTGAGCCCCCCACTTCATGTGGACATCAGTTCATCCTGGTCTTGGTTGATCATGCCACCAGGTACCCTGAAGTTATACTCCTTCAGACTATTACTGCCAAGGTGGTTGCCAGGGCTCTCCTGGGCATTTTTACCCATGTTGGATTCCCTAAGGAGGTTGCCTCTGACAGAGGATCCAACTTTATGTTGAGTTACATGAAAACCATGTGGAAAGAGTGTGGGGTAACCTACAAGTTCTCCACCTCTTACCATCCCCAGACAAATGGTCTGGTCTAGAGATTTAATAAAACTCTCAAGGGAATACTAGGTGCTTTGGAATAGTCCCTAAGAGGAAATGAGATCTCCTCCTGCCATGCCTACTGTTCGCTTTGAGAGAGGTATTTCAAGAGGGTGTTGATTTCAGCCCCTTTGAGTTACTCTTTGGACATCCCGTGAGGGGGTCCCTTGTCTTGATCAGAGAAGGTTTGGAAGCCACCCCTCCAGGTCCTGCCAAGCCATTGGGGGACTATGTGTTAGGCCTCAGATGGAGGATGACACAGATGATGGGTCAGGCGACAACGAATCTCAAGGCCAGCCATGAATTGACCAAAATACTGGCATGACCATGAAGCCTTGCAAGTGGATTTGACTCCAGGACAGGAGATCCTTGTGATACAGCCTACCAAGCCTTGAGCTTTGGCATATAAGTGGCCCCTACAGGATAATCTCCAAGATGGGCAAAGTCAATTACCTGGTTGACATGGGAGTCCCTGGGGTAGCCCCTCAGGTATTCCATGTTAACAGGCTCAAGCGAAGCCGAAGTCTCATGTCTCTTTCTGGCTTCAGAGCAAGAAAAGGATGAGAGTGAGTCCCTTCACGATTTTCTGCATAGCAACCCTCAGGATAGCTTAGTGAAGGGAGTGGGCCTGCAGGGATTTGTTCCTGCAGTATGCCTCTCTTTTCTCACTGATGCCAGGCCTTAGACTGTGGTGTAGGCATGCAATTGACACTGGTGATAGTGGGGCTGTCAAAAGCAGGTGCTACCATATGTCAAATACAGTTAAGAACCACATCCACACTGAGGTCACCAAGATGTTGGATCTGGGTGTTATTGAACCCCCAACTAGTCCCTGGTCCAGTGCAGTGGTCCTTGTGTCCAAGGCAAGTTCCCAGGCTGGTACCAAGTATTGGAGGTTCTGTGTGGAGTACAGAGGCATCAATGCCGTCACCAAAACTGACGCGCACCCATTGCCCAGGGCTAATGAACTCGTAGACACCATAGGTGCTGCCAAATTTGTGAGCAACTTTGACCTTACCTCAGGCTATTGGCAAATAGCTCTAATGGACCATGCCAAGGAAAAGACTGCATTCTCAACACCTGAGGGACTCTACCAGTTTAGAGTCATGCCTTTTGGGTAGACAAATGCACCTTCCACTTTCCAATGTTTATTCAATCATGCACTCAGTGAGCTGGAGGCCTTTTGTGTGGCCTACTTAGATGAAATCGCCATCTACAGTTCCACTTGGGCGGAGCATTTGACTCACTTCTATAAAGTGTTGCAGGCCTTGAAAAGGGCTAACCTTACTATCAAGGCCACCAAGTGCCAGATATCTCAGTGGAAAGTCACATATCTTGGTCATGAGGTAGGAGGGGGTCAAATCCAACCTCTCCTCAGTACTGTACAGGATGTACATGACTGGGTGACTCCCAATACTCAAACCCAGGTGAGAGCTTTTTTGGGCCTCACTGGGTATTATGGCAACTTCATGGTGGATTATGGAACTATAGCTGCCCCTCTGACAGCTCTGACGTAGTCCAAACAACCAAGGGAGGTTAATTGGACAGAAGACTGTCAGAGGGCCTTTGTTGGTTTGAAGGACAGTCTGTGTAAGGCACCTGTGTTCTGTGCGTCTGATTAGAGCAAGCCCTTTATCGTCCAGACGGATATCTGCGAAACCGGAATTGGAGCTGTCTTGTCCCAGTTAGATGACAAAGGGAGGTAAAATCTGAACATCTTCATCAGTAGACAACTCAAGGGTAGAGAACTTAGGTGGGCTACTGTTGAAAATTAATGTTTCAGTATAATTTGTAGCCTTAGGCGCGTTAGGCCCTACTTTACAGGGTTTACCTTCAAGGTCCAAACAGACCATAAGCCCCTCAAGTGGCATATGCAGACGAAGGGTGAAAACCCGAAACTGCTAAGAAGGACCATTAGCCTGCAAGGGATTGACTTCACCATAGAACATAGGTCAGGGAAGAGTCATGATAATGCAGATGGCCTTTCCAGAAGGTATGTTGTTCGTTTGGATGAGAGTGTCAATCTCGCGTGAAATTAGACACCCTAACCTCCGTCTATGGGTGTTAAACGGGAAATCATATTGTGCCTCCTTTCTTGTATATTTTGGCCTAAGCCCAGTTGCTCTACGAAGAAAACCGTGTTGTAAAGTTCCGATTTTAGATCGACGTTGCCGCCATTTTAGGTTCATTCGCCATTTTGATTTCAGTTTAAATGTAACTCTGTATTCTAAAATGGTGGACTGTGTTTCCAGCTTGCAACTGAGCCGTCCCAACCCTTGCACCTTAGTTAATGTTTATACTGTCCGTTGGCCGAATGTTTGGGTTGACTAAAGAGACCTTGTCCCATGTCTGACTTGTAGTCTAAGGATTGTCTGTACCAATAAGTCTGATCCACGGACATACATCGAACACAATGTTAAGCAAATATCGAACATGGACACTGGCTGAACTGCATTGTGAGGGACATGTGCTAAGGCTTACTGTTAAATCCAAGAATACACTGTTGCCATTGTGACTCGTTTGTATGTAAACCGAGGATGATCCATGTGCATATTGTCATGCAAGCCATAAGTGAACTCTGCACAAACTCTAGACCATGGATTATTAACTTGCAGAGGGGCTGGACATTATTCCCGAACATGTATAAAATGCATCACTGTTTAGATGTCCAGTACCTCTCAATTCTCACACTGAATGGCTGGTATTTGCTGTGATATACAGAGGGCCAGATAGATATCTGTATCTGTTTTGTTTCTTTGTAACTGTGCAGTAATAGAATAAAGATCTGTGAATCTTTATAAGCCCGTGTTTGGTGTATTTCCTTTTGTGGTACGCAGCCTCGATATTTCCTCGCGTTTACAGATGGCGCCCGTTAGGGACCCTCAAGATTGATGCCATCTTGTTGAAGATTGACGCGGCTATGGGACCGGGATCGGACAGTGAAAAAAGGGGCCCCTTTCGTGGATGAGACGCTATACCTCAGCAGTACTGCATGACCCGATCCCTTGACGGTGAGCCCGCGGACCGAGACTGCATCGTGACGAGGGTCCACATATCGAGGCGGGCAGATTTGCCGATATCACCAACCATGTGGGTCCTTTGAGTTCTTAGAAATCCGATCGGACCTCCTTAGTACTTGGATCAGGTGAGTCGTGACCCGATTCTTAAGTATCCTGATAATTTGTTCTGGCGTATTGCACTTGCAAGTACAATTATTGACCAGGTAACACCAGTAATGTGATATGCCTGGGAAATTGTCTGCCTGCTTCAGGGCATTATTCCGAAATGACAGACAATCTTTGGAATTTGGCCGACCGGCGCCAATGGAGGGGTCGCCGGCATGTACTATGTACTGTAAGCACGGCATTGGTAGTATAGTGTTTAATGATATTTGGCACAGACAAACTAGACATGCTTCCGAACTTCAGTGGCCAATCAATGGTAGTTTTGAAATTCCTCGAATAGAATACTTAGAATCTATATTATTAAAGAAAAAGGCTAGACCTGCAGCATTTGATGTATTACAGAATTGGAAGAAAGAAGCTATGCAGCTACTTAAAAGTAGGGAAAAAAATGCACGCCGTCATATGACCAACGCCGAAAAAGCGTTGTTGTATGATCAAAATAAACAGTCTGAGTCAGTTAGGAGTATGGATAGGGCTTTTTCACTTGGTATCTTGGTAATGTATCCGTCTAAAGGCTTTCATGTGTCTGATGAGCTAATTGATAAACTTTTAAATGAACGAAGGCCTGGTGCCACTGCGCCACCTCCGTATGTACCTATTCCTGCTGTTTTTCCTCTTCCCGTTGTTGTTCCTCCTCCCGTAGTTGTTCCTGCTCCTCCTATCGCCCCTCTTGTTGTTCCTCTTCCTCCGGTTGTTGTTCCTCCTCCTATTGTTGCTCCTCTAGTTGCTCCTCCACCTTTGCCTACTGTCACGGGTTTGGTAGATTTGGCTTCTGCACCAGTATTAACACCTTTGTTACCGAATGTACAAGATTTGTCTACTCTTTCTCTTCCAAGTGGTTCTGTACCGCTTGTAGTTGATAAGGGAGCGGAATCAAGGATTCTAACTGGTAATACTGTACCAAAAGAGAGAAAGCGCGATTTGACTGCATGGGCTAGACAATGCATTGAGAAGGGTGAACACGCTGCTGTTCTTGCCACACTCTCTAATCTAGCAAATTTTCCTGAGAAAAACGTTTTTATTGAAGGGTTGGGAATTCATTTATGTATAATGTGGAACAGATTAGATGATATAGATCTCCCACAAGGGTTGAGGATCTGAATGTTTTAGCATATTCAAGAGATACTGCGGAGAAAGTACATGAGCATGTCGAGAGGGTTTTTTAGTATAGAAGGGAGTTAGAAAGGTTATGGAATGAAGATATTGATGGTGATAGTTTGGATGCTATGTTTGTACAGAAACGGTTCCCTCCTTGTCATAAGCCGATAAATGAGGAAACACGAATTTGTACAAAAGATGCGATTAGGTGGATTTCAGATATGTCGACATCTCCCGTAGAAGTATATGACACGTATAGTCAGTATAAGCAGAAATACAGAGGAAAGTGATACAGGTAATGGTAGAATACCTGCAGGATAAATGCATAAAAAGAAAGATTTGTTGTTCCGCAGAATTATTGAATATCTATAAGAGAGCTTTTTCGTCTAACACTTCTTCAGCTTCTTTATCACTCGATCTAGCTCTGCTGCTCAGTAAGCGTTCAGAGTTTTCTATCTCTCAGTTGCCTATGAGAGAGGTTCTGCCGAGATTTGTCCCAAAAGTTGAGATTCCAGCTAATGTTGCAGCAGGTACTGCTGCTCAAGAAATTCCTGCACATTATGTGTTGCAGTTTTTTCACGTCCCGTTCTCAAGACAGGAAGTGAACACCATTAAATAATCCATTCCCGATATTAGGAAGAATCCAATGGGGTTCTAAAAAGAGATAGAGTCTGTCTTGCAGTCATCAGTATTTCCCTTGAGCGATATTGATTTGTTATTTCCCGTGCTCCTACCTATCGATTTGTGGAAACAAATTTGGACTGTAGACGATTTACCAGGGTTGGGAGACACATGGGTAAATATAGTTCGATTGGATAGAGAAAGGCCAGCTGGCGAGAGACCGCCACAGTTAAAACTGACTTTACCTGATAGGATAGTCACGAAGCTTAAAGTTATAATTCCTGAAAGAAGGATTATTTGGGACAAACTTACTGCTTGTGTCCAAGGGAAATCTGATGGTGCTACCAAATTCTTTAATTGGTTCGAACAAGTGTTTTTGGGTTTCAGTGGACAAGATTTGAGCACAGAGTCTGGGAAACGACTATTTGTGGACAAATTTGTGCGTGGATTGTTGCCCGATATCCAGTCGCAAATTATGTCTTCGGAGAGCGCTTGGCAAGCTAAGTCTCAGTCAGAAGTATGGCTTATGGTTCAGTACTATGAGAACCGTGTCAATAACGAAAAAAGAAAGAATTGAAAAGAGAAAAGGAGACCTAAAAACAAAGGTTGTATTGCAACAAATTGTCAGAGGCACTAGAGGGGGTACTTCACAATTTAGGGGTCAGTATGCTCCACAGGGAAATGCGCCATTGGGTCCTATAAACGTGAACCAGTCTGCTTATTGCAGACAAGAGGGTCATTGGCGTGCACAATGCCCGATCCTCCAGCAGAGGTCGAATAACGCACTTGCTACCATTATTAGATGATCCAGAGGCCGCCCTGAGGCAGGGGGTCCTGGTAGACGTCAGTTTTCACAAAATTTGCAACCTTTTTCGCAGGATAATCTGGCACCGAGTGTGGATAATAGAAACATTTTTGATCATCCTTCTGCTGCTAACCTCTCTGAAGAACTTCCTTTTGGCGACATTCTGTTTCGTTAGGATTGCCCGAAGCAGGGTTTGGAACTGATGCCTATTCCCGTTGATCAGAAAGGTCCCTACGTTGAGATGATGGTGGGAAATAGGAAACATCTATTCTTGATAGATACAGGAGCACAAAAGTGTTCCATTGACCATTCACAGGTTCCAAACATTGCACTGTCAGGGCAAACCAATGTTTCTGTAGGGTTTTCTGGTACACCAGTAGTCTGTCCGGTTTCTTCACCGGTACCAATTACATTGGTTCCATTCATGGACCACTGTCCATTTCTCTTGACTACGAATTGTGGAGAGAATTTGTTGGGGTTGAATCTGTTGAAGGAATTAAATGCGGTAATTCATTATGCTTCGGATGGAGTGCGTTTGATGATTTCACCACAGCAACTTTCTGTCTCTCAGTTCTTGACCATACCTTTGCCGCCGGAATTTAGTGATGTTCTGGAGTGTTTGTGAGCAATTGATGATAATGATGTCTGTGTTTTACAAATTGAACCTGTTAAGATCATTTTGAAACATGGAGTAAAGTTGCCACGTATTCCCCAGTATAAGATCTCGGTTGATGGCGAGCAAGCTTTGAAATGCATAGTCTCCGATTGTGTGCATCGTGGGGTAATTGAGGAAATTGCAGGTAGTTTGTGCAATAGTCCGATTTTGCCCGTGTACAAAAAAGGTGATAATACGATTCCTTTTCATTTCATTATTGATTTACGTGCCATCAATAAGAATGTTGCTCCACAATTTCCTATTGTGCCTGATATGATGACAATATTAACCATAATTCCGGCTTCTGCTCCTCACTTTAGTGTTGTGGATCTTAAGAACGCTTTCTTTAGAATTCCTATACACAAAGATAGTAGATATATGTTCGCGTTTATCTTAGGGGGACGCTCGTTTACCTTCACCCGTACACTGCAAGGTTACACGGAAAGTCCTAGCATCTATAGTAGGGCTTTGAAAGAGCAGCTTGATACACTCGAGTTGCCCACCACTTGTACACTGCTTCAGTATGTAGACGATCTACTTTTAGCTGCTGACTCAGAGAGTGCCTGTAAGGAGGGCACGGTGTTGTTGCTTATGCACCTAGCGCAACATGGACACAAAGCTTCACTCAAAAAGTTTCAGTATTGTCAACAGGAGGTCGCCTATCTAGGCTATCTCCTGTCAAAGGAGGGAAGGAGGTTGACGCCTGAGTGGATACAAATCATTTCTAGCATGTCTGTCCCAAATACACAGAAGGAAGTCAGAACCTTGACAGGAATGGCTTCTTACTGTAGACAGTGCATCCCCAATTTCTCGTTAACGATTAAACCAATGTTGGCTTTGACGAAGAAGGGCATTTCTTCGCCATTGCCGTAGAACTTGGAACACCAGCAAGCGTTTGATCTGTTCAAGACTGCACTGTGCTCGGCACCAGTTTTGGGCACACCAAATGATGAAAAGGCCTTTGGGCCTCATTCCGAGTATGGCGGTAAGGGATAGCGGCCACGGGTAACGAGACCGGTGGCGGTATTCCCTTACCGCCATACTCCGAGTTCCCTCTGCGCCCTCGCCCTTAACGGCTGCTTTGAGCAGGTGTTAAAGTCGAGGGCGCAAAGGGGCCTCCAAGCCAATAACGGTGACCGTAATGAACGGTCACCGTTATTTGCATCTTCCCCATTCCAATTGAGCCCTATGGGGGCTCATTTGGGAATGGGGAAGAGCCTTGGTGCCCCGCCAACCTTGGAATGGGGCGGTGATTCCGCCATCCACCAAGGCGCTGCCGGTCCGGGTACGGCGTCAACCAAGGCGTTAATAGCGCCATTGCTTAGCGCCGTACTCGGAATGAGGCCCTTTGTGTTGTATGTGCATGAACGTGACGGATGTGGTTTGGCTGTATTAACGCAGGAACATGGAGGGAAGAATAGGCCGTACGGCTACTTTTCTTCCGCCCTTGAACGTGTCGCATGCGCTTTGCCAAGATGTTTGAGAGCTGTTGCTGCTGCATCCGTAAAAAAGGGCAAGGGAATGGTCCTAGGCCATGCTTTAACCCTGATGATACCTCACTCTGTAGATGTTCTATTAAACAGAACACAACCGCAACACCTCAACTCTGCATGACTAATGAGA